>NW_028220120.1:0-106963 GCF_045865225.1 Trachurus japonicus | reverse complement strand
AAGTGCCCTTTTTTTGTTTGTTTGTTTTTTTTCAATAAATAAATACATTCCTGTTGTGCATGGGGATGTAAACAACGGCGCTCTAAAAATGCCATGGTTACCTACCGTATGCATTTCCTTGTAATATAGACGGTATTGTGTATGTACGTTGGTGTGTGTGTGTTGTCCGCTGCTGCTCCGCTCTGTCTCTCTGTGAGGGGAGGGGCTGCCCTGCGGTGTGCGCTCCCTCACGTGCACGTCCAGAGAGAGAGAGAGAGAGAGAGAGGTACAAGCTGCTGCCTCATCGATAACTCTGTGTGTGTTGCACATAGATGAGACGTGACAGTGGAGCGACTTAAACCTTTGTGAGTTATAAATCCACCAACATAACTTCCTTGTTGGTTCTGACAAGTCGCCGTCTACTTACATTGCGATCCCTCAGTCCCCCCATGACATCAAGCACAACTCGCATCCCCTGGTTCTTTTCTGGGCCTGGACCTTCTCTTCTTCCTCCTTCTCCTTCTCCTTCTCCTTCTCTTTCTCCTTCTTCTCCTCCTCCTCCTCCTCTTCCTCCTCCTCCTCCTGCTCCTCCACCGGTGGTGGCTGCGGCCACACTCTTGCTCCTGGTTGCGGTCTTCCTCCCGGTATACACTTACATCTTCCCAGCATAACTGGATTTAGCGTCGCATGCCACCCATGACTTGATCCCATATTTTGCGGGCTTGCTGGGCATATACTGCCGAAAGGGACAACGGCCTTTGAACGCAACCAGTTGTTTGTCCACAGTTACCTCAGGCCCTGGGTTGTACAAGCAGGGCAACCGCTCCACCCATTTGTCCCAGACCTCTCTTATGGCCGCCAGTTTGTCAGTGGCACGCCTCTCGAGTCTTCGACTCATGGTCGTCGAATCTCAGCACTCTAGAGTACACGTGAAAGGCCCCTCCGCTCTCTGCATCCCACAGACTGGCCGTAGCCTCACCTCGGGACCTGTAGACGCCCGCCAAGAGCAGCATCCCTATGTAGGCGCGAAGGTCGGTGGCATCCACGGGTTTCCAGCGCCCCTCCAAATTAGTCATCTCCAAGAATATATTTTCTATCGATGGAGTGATGAACGTGAAAAATGTGGAGACGATGTCGCGGGCGTGGGTGAGTGAATATTCCGTTGGTCCTGGTGGGCTGGTGGTTCTCCTCGGTGGTGGTGGTGGTGTTCATCATCATCATCATCATCAGGACATTTGAAAACATCTGTTGCAGGACCTCTAGAGCGGTAAATTCTTGACTCATGGCTACTGCTGTTATGAAGTTTGCTGTATTAGGACTAGGACTGGTAGTAAGTAGTACAACTTTTATTCCCATTAGCAAGGCAAGGCAAAGAAAGGCAAGGAAAAGAAAAAAGATATTTTTATTTGTACAGCACTTAGAAGTATGAACCACAATGTGAGAACCCCAACATCAACATCAATGTCAATATCAATATCATCATCATCACCATCATAGTCCATATTCTTCTTCTCCCCAGACATCAACATGAATTTGTTCTGCTCTCTCACTGAACCAGGTGCAATCACTCATTAGCTCACCTTCCTGACTAAAACAACTGTGCTGATTGGACTCAACTGGTTTAGGCAGGGTGGCGTTGTTCTTCAAGAAAAGGGCTTTGACCATTGTGTAGGCCTTCAATGACTCTAAAGTCTTATCAGGGTCCTGGAGGTACTTCTGCACCTCATTCTCTGCTGTGGTGTTCCTCATTTGTGTGCTGCCAAAAGTGAAGAAGTCATCCTCATCGGATTCAGACTGTGGTGCATCCACTCTGGTGCTTGCATCATCAGAAGACTCAGCGACAGGCTCAGGAAGACGAGCCTCTTGGATGATTAGCCGCTTCATGACTTCCTGTTCATTAGGAGAAGCCACCATTGGCCGAATTTTGGGATGGTGGATGCTGCCATCCTTGTGTCATGTGAAGCAAATACTTCCGAAAACCATGTATCTATAGCTTTGATGACTGCCATGATTATATGCGCAGAGAACTGTACCTGTGTAACTTTCTTGTGGCTATCAGGTTAAGAGTATGACATAGGCCTTTCAGCTCCTGAAAATGCTTCTGAAGTTTTGTGAAAGCTGTTGTTTTTCCTATTTTGAACCTCTCTTTGCCTGTATGGCCTTTGTGCATTATGACTGAAGCTGAGCCAAACATGCTGCAACTTTCATAATACAGGAGCAACACAAGGACATCAGTGTCATCACACTTGATTATGACTCTTGTGCATGTCTTGGCAAGGTGGATGGCATGTAGCACTATCCAGGTGCCTTCCTCTCCTTGATCCTTGATCACTCTCCTTGGTCTCCTTGATCACTCATCAAATTGGATAGGCTCTCCACAGATGGCTTTGGTTTCTTCTGCATCTTCAAGACCTCCAACCAAGATGGTCATCTGTTCCTCAGTCAGTCGACTTGGACCTGAGCTGGTTATATAATTGCAAGCAAAAGCAGAAAGTGTAGCCTTGTTACCACTGCTTGTAAAGTACCTCCTGTAATTTGGCACTTTTGTGTGCCCTAAGATCACATGTGTTGGACCTGCTCCACGTCTTTCTCTCTCTTGTTGCTTGATGGAGTTTGGGTGATCATATTGGTCAAAAACGATAGCAACACAACAGATTTTTTTGTCTCTCAATAGCAGTGAAAAGATTCTTTTGAGAACGCGTTCCGCTAGGTCATTGAAAGTAGGGATGTGCACGGTTACCCGAGTACCCAGGTACCCAAGTAGGCAATCTGCTATCCGGTTATGAATTTATTATCCGGCACGTTAGAGCGCAGTCTAGTGTCGGATCAAATTACATTATCATGCCATGGTTCGGCCTTTTGTAGTGTTAAACAGTTTCGGATCAAGCAACGTGATTTTCTGCTGTGTAAAAGCGTTTTTCAAACCTTTTACAATAATCTGTGGTGGTTCCCTCAGCGTAAACCGTCGGGAGGGAGACGACAGGTGTCATCAAGTCTGTTAGAAAATATGCTTTCAGTTTACAAACATTCTGAAACCTTCCCAGTTATTTCCTGAAACGATGCGAGGCAGAGAGGACCGAAGGCACCAAAATGTAGTGTGGACTAATAAATAAGCACCGCTAATGATTTAAAAAAAAAAGAAAAAAAAGTTTTCTCCTCTGAGGCAGCCGCGGCATAAATGCGCTGCACTAGGCGCTCAGAGCGCATGCAGCACATTTATTCCCTGGCATAAAGGTGCACATATGCCCCATATGTGCATCTTAAACTCCAGTTTCTACTCTTATTATCCACCTGATATTTTGTCTGACGATGCCGTGTATCAGTAATGCGGACTGTCGGACGGACAGAGCGCATTTATGCACCGGCTGCGCTCTGTCCGTCAGACATGACGTCATTTTATTATTTTTTTTATGACAAGGTTAGGATACTCGGTTAGAAAATTATTCGAAATGCCCATCCCTAATTGAAAGTGTAAAACCCTGATTCATTCAGACTTTGAAGCAATGCCATACCATCTATGATGTATGCAGATGGTCCTGTTACATCAGGTAAATGGTACTCACTTGTCACAATTGACTTTACCTTCTTGGCTAGGTCAGCTTTGGAGGTTTTTCTCATCCTGCCATCATCGTAAAACAAAGCTGGTGGTACCGCAGCTAACTCATGAGACAACACATTCTCCATGGAAACTTCTCTTTGGCTTGAAACTGCTAAAGGTCTCCTGAAAAGAACATCTGAGTCCATCTGATGCTTCCCAGACTTGTTTTTCAAAACAGGTGCTTTCATGTCTACAAAAGTGACTGAGAATTTTCTTTTCACTGGTTCCTAGAAGCTCTTTGTTTTTGTGTCCCTAGCAAGGTGCTGCTCTATGAACAGTTGGTTTTGGTGTTGAGCATCTTCAAGGAAACAGGACAAGCCTTTTGCCACCTTTTCAGAAGCAACTTGACCAGTAACAATGTTTACAAGCTCTTCAAGAACACTATCCATATCAAAGGGGTTTTGGTTTTCCTCCACAATTTCCATGATTTTTTGTATGTCTGTCTCATCTCTGCCAGTTCTGGAGGATCCATGCTCTTGGTGGGTTTTTGGGCATTGGGCATTTTTGCCACAAAGCTCTTTCATGACATCCACATATTCTGTTGCCACATGTCGTGTCATCAACCATCTTGTGAGAGCCCCTTTCTTAAGTGTAAGACCAACAACTCCACCTTCACTCTTGCCCTCACGGTTGATCGTTTGCTCCAGTGCCTGGTCAGTTGCCACACAACTGAAGCTCCACTCCTCAGACCGCCGTGCAACAAAGCCACCTTCTTTCAGGAACTTGTATGACTCTGGTTGCTGTTGCTGTAGTGTTTTCATTTCATCAATATAAATAGGCACGTATTTGGAATAATTGTTTCTTCCAGCAGCCCTGGACCATGGGAAAACTTCCACCATACAGTTCAAGTTAAGTTGAAAGTCTGTATCTCTTTCTGCCCGCCGCATTCTCAGCAAGAGGTCCACTCCTTGCATGAATGTGAACCAGTAAGCAAAGGTGGCAGACTGCTTACTTCCTGCTGTTGAAGAAGTGTTAACTAATTTCATAACTTCATCAATGTGTTGATCTTCGATTTCTTTGATGAGTTGTTTTGCCCTGTCTTTGGCATTGAATGAATGTTGCAGATCGTTCAGCTGTTCCAACCTTGAGGTTAATGGTTCCTGTCCTTGTTGTTCTGTCCATGACATCACTGCTTTCCAAAAGAGTCGAAAGAGAGCTTCTACAGTGGTAGCCACATAGAAGTTCCCATCCCGGCTTGCTGCCATGCAGCTCCCAGCAGACTCCCATCAAGACTCGAAGGGTGAGGGTGATGACTGAAAAGGGCCCCCCATCCCACTCCAGTGTAGGAAGAGTGAGAGACACTCACACAGCACAATTTTTTTTTTTTGTGTGTGTGTGTGTTTTTTAAGACGTAAGAAATGTTGTGTCCAATCAGTATGAAAGTCCCTGCTTTTTTTTTTTTTTTAATTGATCATAAATATGTCTTATATTAAATGCATTTACTTGCTTTTTTTATATGAATTTTATCTTTTCATCTGTCTTTGTTGTGTATGAAACGTTTTATGCAAATAAAGGTTCTAATTTTTCTAGGGCTGACTTCCAAAAGTCGACTATTCGACGATTCGATTCGGAGGGGTCTGATTCGACTATGAACCTCGTAGTCGAATCAAACCAAGACCGTACCATTCTGACTATATGGGGGTGCCCACGGCTACTGAGCATAAATTGTTACATAAAATGTCTTTTTTCGTTATAAAAAGCCTATTTTGATACAAAATCTGCCTACTTTGTTAATAAAGAGTTCAAAATGATGTGTGCGTTTAAAAGGTAGTCTCAGCTTCTTACTACATATTAATAAATCACCCACTGCAGTTGCACAATCAATTGAGCGGAGGTTGTTTTTTTTTTTCAAATGTGCGGAGGTGAGCAGTACACTACAGGACCATCAACATCATGGTACTCAGAAGTCACTGCAGAACGCTCACTGAGTGGCAAAAAGACGAGAGTCAGAGCCGCCAAAGTTTAAAATCAAGGAAGTCTGACAGTCTAACTTTGTCAACATTTATCATGCATGACCTAACAGAACAGCAAAACATTTTGAGGATACGTCTGACTTTGACCGAGTTACATTCAAGAACCTGCTTTCAATCACGGAAAATAAATTAACTCGATGGATCAGCTGTGTTTACCGTTTCAAGTGTCAATAGTTCTGATGGTTAGACAGATGAATTAGTCCCTAACACATCCTAAAGTTTGACATGTCAGAGTTTTTCAGAAGGAACTTGTTTTTTTTCCAACTTCCGAGTTGTAATGAACGCACCATAAGTGTCGGGAGTCACAGCTGTAATCTCGTCCCTCTGCAGCCTGTCTGTCTCTCTGCCGGTGCCGCGGTCACACTGTGTGTGTTACAGGATTGATTAACGTAATGTACGGATTGTCGAGTCCTTCTGACCTCCGTTTGTTTTGATACTACATGTTTTACCCGGTTTCTCTGTGTCCACGACCACCGCTATCCTTCATCACGTTGAGGGATGTTTGATTTGCCACTCACAGTCCGAGCAAAAGGAGCGTTGTCCAGGGCAACGTGACATAAACGCAAACCCTGGCTCACAATGGCTACCAAAAATCATCCAAAGTGTGGGAAATAAATAAAGGTATTTGTTTTACACCTACCATATTTTTTGGGTGTTTTAGCTCTTTTGTTTGAAACGGGAAAAAGTCGCAAATTTGCTGCTATCAAAAAAAAAAAAAGGTTCGACAATCAGTCGACTAGGGCAAAATCTGACGAATCAGATTTGACTATGAAAATCCATGCTGCTATTCCAACATGCCGCTATTTCGACATTGACTTCTAATTGTCAGAATAGCGGCATTAACATTATTTTTCAAGCGTCCCACTATTCCGACTTTTTTTTTTTCATCGTCGGAGTAGCGGCACTTTACTATTTTTCAAACATTCCGCTTTTCCGACATTGATTGATTACGTTTTAGTCAGACGTGTCTTTCTGATTTTTCATCTGAGACACTGTTTCTCATACACAAATACATAGACCTATAAGAGAAGAAAAAACAAACCCTCCAAGTTTAAAAACACACAGGCAGCAGCGTCCGCTGATCTGCAGCTACTGATGCAGTGTCCACACGCACCCGGTGAAACCAACCCCGGCCGAAAACCCCACCCTGGACTCCGGTTTCAAAAAACCACGGTTTCAGGGTTCCAAAAGCACGGTTGCATGTGGACAGGACATACAACCGGGAACATATGTTCACGGTTTCAAAAATACCCGGGCTCGTGTGGACTAGTCCCCTGACTGTTATTATTCTGTCACCTGAGTTAACGAGGTGCACGTGTGTTTGGAGCTGACGAGAGAATAAAGAGTGAGACAACGCGGCCCTGAGGAGGAACTGTGAAGGACTCAGCTGTAATGGAAAATGACCTAAACCGAGTCCAGTAGAGCTGTAACTGTGTAGTGGAAAGCCGTTCAAAGTAATGGTAACTATCGTTCTGCTTTACATTGTTTTAACATAGGTAAAAGGAAAAAAAAAAGATTTTCTGGGATAAAGGGGCAGATTACATAAGATTATTCTTCTTTCTGCTCCCTTTTGTTGAGATTTGGGAGGTTTTTGTTTTTATTGTAGCTTATTAAAATGCAAGATCATTTTTCTGACTGATTTATTGCCCGATGCCATGTATCTCACCCCCCCCAACCCGTTGTCTTCGTTGTCAATTTGTAGCCGCTCCACAGAGCGCACATGGCTAATTAATATGCACGTGATGACCATATATGGTTGTGTAGGCATTCCGGGAGCGGAATATGGTGTGCACCATTCTTGGATCCAGTTTGATTTATCAAAGAGAAATTGCGGAGAGTTGTGCACGCACAGTTTGATAGATCTGAAAAAGGTGTAAATATTTTGGGTGTCTTTTCACCGTAGGCCTAAGCAAAACATTTAGTAGCAGCAGTTTTACACTGCTTACTTACAGTTTTGATAAATGAGGCCCCAGGCCATAAGCCCAGAGCCCAGACGCTCACAGCTGCAGCTTCTCCGCGGCTCATCCGCCGCGCTGTCCGTGGTGCTGAAGGTCACAGGTTAACTTGACAAACAAACCGCAGCATAGTTCTGTTTGTTTATCATGTGTGTCAGTTTTGTTTGCGACTTGATAGTTTAGTTGTTGAGATTAAGAACATCACTCCCTCATCAAACCAGTGATAGACATGCTGAAAAGAAAAAAGAGAGAGAGACGCGCCTGGGTATCGCAGCTGTAAAAAAAAAAAAAAAAGATGACGTGTCGGAATAGCGATACCAAAAAGTGTCGGGATAGCTGCATGTCTAGATAGAGGGATGTCGTAATAGCGGGATGTCTAAATAGAGACATGTCGGAATAGCGGGATGTCTGAATAGCAGGCGGACCCCGCAGCTCTTGACTTGGACTTCCTTCAGTTCATATGTTGGCAAGAGCTGTATCTTTGGGTAGCACCGTCAAGGCATGAAAATGTCCCCCCAGAAATTGTACAGGCCTTACAGTGTTACACTGTTCAGACTGTAGCTGGGGGATGGGTCGGCCCAGGTACATGGTAGAAGAAGAGAGATTGATTGAGCTGTTGGAGATAAATCTCTCGGTGAACTGCATCGCAAAGTTACTTGGTGTTTCAGCCAGTACAGTCAGTCCACGGATGAGGGAATCTGGCTTCTCTGCTAGACAGAACTACAGCGACTTAAAGGGATAGTTCAACATTTTGGCAAATTGGCCCATTGCCATAATCGATATAGTCATAGCAGTAGGTTCGTTACCTTTAAATGTCGGTGTAAGCTATTTTTAGAACGGCGGAGCGGAGCAGCAGGCTGCTCAGGGCTATGCTATGGAGGCTAAGTGAATTTCTTGGTTTCCCTCATCAAACTCATCAAATACACAACCCAACAACAGCTCACAACTAACAAGTTGTGAGCTGCACATTCACCACGCTATGAGATAACGAAACGTTACGAGACAGAGCTGTTTTAGAGGTAAATTCATGCGAAACCGCTGATGCGCGTTGCATTCAGGGACAGTTTTTCAGCAAGCAGTCTCTGTATTTACCCTTATTTACCTCGAAAACGGCTCCGTTTCGTAACGTTCCATTATTATCTCATAGCGTGGCGATTGTGCAGGTCACAACTTGTCCACGAAAGCGTTTTGGAGTTTTGGGATTTTGTATTTGATGAGGGAAACCAAGAAATTCCTTTAGCCTCCATAGCGTAGCTCTGAGCAGCCTGCTGCTCCGCCGTTCTAAAAATAGCTTACACCGACAAATAAAGGTAACGAACCTACTGCTATGACTATAACGATTATGGCAATGGGCCAATTTGCCAAAATGTTGAACTATCCCTTTAACTGACCAGGAGCTAGATCATGTAATCAGACAAATAAAAACTGAAATGCCAACAGCAGGCTATCGCATGGTAAAAGGGAGGCTGAAGTCAGTTGGAATGCACGTGCAGTGGAGGAGAGTGACTGCATCAATGCACCGAGTTGACTCACTTGGGATTCTCTCCAGTCTGACTAGTCTGGGCTGCATTGTGCGCAGAACATACTCTGTCAGAGGGCCCCTTTCACTGTGGCATGTGGACACCAACCACAAATTGACCAGGTCAGTACTGTTTAACAGATTGTTTAAAGGCCCATGCTGTGCACTTTTCTCTGGGTTTATTTCCCTAACAAGATGTATCATTGGTTCTGAGTACCTGTGATCTGCTTAATTTCGTTTATACTGCCCCTTTCTGTTGCCTCTTTCTGGAGCTCTAGCAGGCACAGGTCATTTGGCCAATCAGAAGAGAGAATGAGAACCTCTCTGATTGGCTGACTGTTTTTGAGTGGCGTGTGGTCGGGCCAATCACAGGCAAGTAACTGAAACTGAAGCTGCATTTATAAAAATTGAAAAAAAAAAAACCAACTGGTCGCAGTGGGCGGAGCTACCATCACACAAAGGAGGAAGTGCTATCCGCTCGTCTTAAAGAGACAGTTCCTACAAATGGGTGTGTGTTTTTTTTGTGTGCAGTGGATGGCTACTCCAGAAAGGTAACATTTCATTTCATTTGACTGGGTCTTTTCATGAGTTGGCATTCACTGTGTAAGCAAAGCTGCCATAGGGTGTAAATCTAATAATTCCATAATGAATACAGATGGTTAACAAATGAAAGGAAACACTGGAATTCTTAACTCATTGAGTGCCGTGCTCCTTTCCAAAGTTTTAGTCAAGTGTACCGGCAATTTAGACCATTTTTGACTTTTTATTTTAGAGCCATAGTGTATTCTATATTATTGGCACCAACACATACTGTAGCTCAATTGAAAGGTTTAACTTTATGCTTCAAATGGCCACAAACCGTTTGTTTCTACGTGCCTCTGTTCCTGAGAAAAGTCAAGCTAAACATGGCTGGGTTTCACCAAAATCCCTCCTTTTTTTCTAGAAAAGGAGATACAGCGTCTTTTATGAAAGGTGCTCTGTTTGTGTCTGTCGCTCTTCAGACACTCGCATTTCTGGATCAAAGGGCTCGTATAAGATAAATATACACAACAATTGTTGTTCTATTCACAAATCCACCATCGGGGGCGGGGGGGGCGCCACTAAACAACAATAACACAGACGCACCGTGCCGTGGTCGGTGACGGCGGTCTGCTTTGGTCCAGAGACCATCAGATTTTACCGCGGGAGGACTTTGGGGAGGACACGGTGTTGCTTCAGATGAAGACCGGGCGGGACAGTCGGCTGAGAGCTTCCTGTTCCTGCTCCGAGCAGCTCGAGCAGCTGGAGCAGCAGCGCAGGTGAGAGCAGAGCAGCTGCTGCATCTGCATGCAGAACTCCGTTTGCAGAAGCTGAGTTATGATAAAAACTTCCAGTTCATGAGCTGTCATGTGACTTTGATCGTCATCTATTTCAGTTCTCCTCGTCGTAGAGTCCCCAAATTTACATATAATGTGTATTAAAGTGTCTATTTTCATAATTTAAAAAAAAAGCAAAAAACGAAAAATTACGTTTTTGGCACTCAACGCATGGGAACGAAAAACGAGAAATTACGTGGTTGGCACTCAATGAGTTAAGGAGGTTAACAGCCAGGTTTTACTGTAAAATGCATACTGTTTCCATCAGTTGACAAGGGAGAAAAATCTATTGCATGAGGGTATTATCTGAATCCAAAGCTGTGTTCATCCTGTTTGATGTTTGGATAAACAAATATATGATGCATTATTTTGTTTTTCTGTTTTTGATTTAACAATAAAAGTGAAAAACCAGTCGTTCTCTGGTTTTGGTTTACCTTTACCATTTAAACTACTGAAATGATCAAAAATAATGCATCTACACTTGTTTATCCTAATCATCAATGACCACAGCTTTGGACGGAGGGAACATGGACGACCTAATACTACTACTGCATGGTAGAAGAGTCTGCCCTCCAGATATAGTAGTGGGATATGTGTTAATATATCAATCAAATTTTCAGATGTTTGCACTGACTGTATTGCACTTGAGTGTAATCCAATTGTATGTGTAAAATACAGAAACATATTAAATATACATGTATGAAAACTGTTTTATCATAACACAGGTGATGTGCTTGAATGCTGCAACAAACAAACATTTGCTGCCTTCAAAAAAGCCACTGAGATGCATGGCATACCCTGAAGGTAAGTTTTTTTTTGTTTTAAGCTGCAATGTACAGGCACATTTGTAGTATTGTCAGAAAGAACTTCAGCATAGACTGTGGGATTTTAATGTTAAAGGTTTAATAACGTACTTTCTTATACTCTGCCACTCCTTTGGTCATCTGTGTGTGTGCACCACAGGGTAAGAGGTGAGCAGGGAGTGGAGAATGTTGAAATTGCCCGATACATGTTCACTGTCCGTGGAACTGATGGTGGGAGCTTCATGTCAGGAAAAAGTGTCCATAATCAAAGGTCTTTTAAAATGTTGCATGCCTATACAAAAGCTAATAAATAGGTCTATTGTGTGTAAAAGTACAACATTTTGACATGTTACCAAATCCTTGAAGTTTCTATTAAGAGGTTGAAAGAATATTCATTTCCATATCCATCTTGTTCTTTTTCTTCAGTGTTGTCGTCTATGTGCCTTAGGGCCCTAGTTTGCTGGCGCAGCGCAGGTGGCGCAAGGTAGCGCAGCCGGTCTAATGCAAGTTTCGACCAGCGCAGCCTAGCGCAAAGTCAGATTGGAAGATTGGCAGATCGCGCTGCGCTGAGATAGGCGTGGCCGCGCAGCAGGGGGAGGCGTCACAGATTCAGCTTGGTGCAGTGGAAGTTTTGTGCGAAAATGTCCCGCCGAGGTTGCGCTGAAAGCTCGCCACCTCCAACCAGGTCTACTCTCAGCGCAGAGCGAAGCGCAGCAGGTGCAGTGGAAGTTTGGCTGACTGACCTGCAGTGCACACACGTCACCAAGACCTCACAGGCAGATCTCCACAGTTCCAGACACATTTCAATGCAATAAATATCCACAATAACCACTATTTAATGCAACTAACGGAATCAACACGTGAATTTATATCTATATAGATTGTCCCGTCACATCTGACGTCAGATCAAAGCAGACATCAAAGGCTGTGGCACGCGCAATGGAAACTCCACCTGAATTAACACAGCAGGGACGAACTGGCACTGAAAAGCAGCTGTGGATGTCCCAAAAGCAGGACTGAGGGTGGATGACTGCATGTCGCTGCCGTGTTGAGATACCACTCTGCCCTTGTGATGATCGCTTTATTTATTTATTTACTTATTAATTCAGTAGCGCGCGACCGCATCACGCAGCCGTAATGAAAAACAAAACACAAATCATTATCTCTCTTAGTCCACCACAACAGCCTCGGTATCAGATAGTCAGTATATAGCCTACTACAGTATACTCAGCATCTCTATCACAGAAAAAAAAAGAGACGGACAGAGAGAGAGAGAGAGGAGGACAGAGAGAGAGAGAGAGAGAGAGGGAGAGAGAGAGCGCTCGTGCTTTACGCTGATTTAATCTCATCCACATGGCGTTTGTTTATGTTGTGATTAGTGTAGCCTACACCTCTCATCTTATACACAGGGTTTGAATAAATGTGAGTTTCTTTATTAGTTTATTAGTTGTTGTTTCTTACATTGGGCAGGGGTTCTCAGTGTATCAGATCAATCCTGGTTAAGTGTATTAGTAAACTCATTATTGGTTACTCTGAGCTCGGACCTCCGGACCAAAACAGCTGTTTCCTCCTGGGAGAGGTTCGGCCTCTGGCGTCGCTGTTTCCTCCGTCCATGTCCAAGTATAAAATGACAAACTTGCAGCGCGCATCACCCGCCGCGCAGTTAAAGGTGAGGAGAGGAGCTCCTTTGATTGGTGAAGATCTGACTCGGCTGTGTCAAACCCACTCCACGCCTTTCTCTCCTCCTCCTGTCTCCTTCCCGCCCTCTCTCCTCCCTCTTTGCCGTTTGCGCCGGTGGGAGGGACGAGGGGAGGGATTGCGCTGGTCTAAGTCTGACTGCGCTGTCCAGCAAACTTGCGAAATGGACCTGGGCCCCACCCCGTTGGCGTGGCGAAGCTGCGCTGATGATAGACTTCACCTGGTCGACGAAACTAGGGCCCTTAGTGTCTTTTCCCATGTTTTTAGTCCGTGTGTTGTGTGTTTGTCTTCCTTGTTTTTAAATCCATGTGTACTGTCTACCATCAAATAGGACCACAATAGAAATAAGCCTTTGGGCTTTATTGTGTTTTTAATCCTTTTGAACACTTGTCTAATGTTGTTCAATAAAGTTTTCAATCAATCAATCAAAAACTGAACATTTGTGGCGTGATGTCAGGACATGTGTGACTTCAGAATATTAGGGTAGGGTTAGGGGTGTGTGCCTTTGTTGCTGAGGTGTTTTTTCTGTCCCCACACTGTACTCCCCATTGGAGCATAGTGTGGGGTTTGCTTTTTCTCCTCTCCCCTCCTCATGTTATTCTGTAATTTCCCAGCAATGGGATCAATAAAGTATCTGTCTGTCTGTCTGTCTGTCTGTCTGTCTGTCTGTCTGTCTGTCTCCCTTGTGCACTTGTCCCTTGTATTTTCTTTTTTTGTATGTAGGCATAAATAAATATTTCAAATGTGTGTGTGGCTCACACAGTCCAGACTCAACTGTCCAGTATCCAGTTATTTATTTCACCATCACACTGGTTGAATTTTAGGTGGAAAAGTTACTGAATTGATTTGAAGACTGATCTACTAAAGCAGGGGTCGGCAACTAAGTTTGGCCTTGGGCCAGATATTTTCCAAGCCATTACATGGCGGGCCACAACCAAAACAATGGCTAATTTAATTAATTAATATCGGAGGAGGGGTGATAATGAAAATGATAGGCGCTCTTGAAATGACAGAGCAGACGCACTGAGACATTCAATGTAGGTTAAATTCGTGGACTGACCATTGGGGGCGCTATTAATTAACTCTTTGACTGCCAGCCATTCTCACAGCAGCTTCCTCCAGCTTGCCAGGCATTTTCCAGCTTTTTGACTGATTTCCGTAGACCCACCATAATATTATGTACTGTTACTACATACACATTCAACCCATCAAAGGAAAGAAGAGGGTCTCTAGTTTCCAGCAAAAAAACCTGTTTGTTTCTATCTTGTTCCAGTCTTGTGAAATTGTCGGTTGAATATAGGTTAGTTTAGCCCAAAATGCCATTTTGGCACCAAAATCTTGAGAAAAAGAGGTTTTTGTGTCGGCTGTCATTTTCAGGTGAACCAGTACAATTGGCTCCTTTATATTTTGCTTTAGTGACGCCTCAACATCTGTACAGTTGTTCTCTTGTAAACAACAACTAAATCAACACTGACAAATGACTTTTGATGACAAAAGACAAAATATTTAGCTACTGACACACACTTCTGCAGCCTTTTTTCTTTCTTTTCTTTGAGTTACAACTTTTTCTTTCCTTTTTTTTAGTGTGTGTGTGTACGTGACGTGTGCGTGTGCATACGTGTGTGCATACGTGTGTGTGTGTGTGTGTGCGTGCGTGTGTGTCTGTGTGTGTGCGCGCGCGCGCGCGGATCAGTTCGACAGGTTTTTGTAGCCGAAACACGGCGCTTTAGATCAGATCCAGCTTCCTCTGGTCAGCAGGCAGCGGTCTCACTCACTGTCTCTGTCTCACACACATCTACACACACACAGCCGACAGCTCTGGCTGACGCCCCCTGAACTCACAGCCACAGACATGTGCGCTCACAACAGAGTACAGACACTCCCACCACGTTTACCTCTCGTCATGTTCGCCGGCGCCGTCCGTTCCTCATCCACACTACTGTAGATCGCGGGGTTTTCAAGCTGCTATCTGAGTGATTTCTCGCAAAATCTGGCGACTTTCCAAACGCTCTTGACGACTAACGACGAGCGATCAACGGGGTTGTTGTTACTAACGTTTGTGCTTTGTATCACGGAGTTGCACGGAGCTTCAACGAGCTGCCGAGCCGCCATGAGCCCCGCCGCCGCCCCCGAAGCTCTCACCGGCGGCCAGAGTGTCACGGAGCGGCGCCGCTGCAGTCAGACACCCGCACCGCTCCGTGAGGGGGGGGGGATACGCTATATTTTTTACATCTCTCAATCCAAATGTGTTTTTCTGCACTTTATTTTGATGATACAAGTCTGATCTTCACAGAGGAGTAGGGCAAGACATTCAGCATGGCGTTGCCATTAAAAAAACGCTAAGACGAGTTATCTCGTCTTTGGCAGACTACGCTTGGATTCGCTAAGACGAGATAACTCGTCTTTGGCAGTGAAAGAGTTAAATGCCTGTGTGTTAAAAAAACAAAAAAAACAACAAAAACATTTCCACACGTTGCTGTTAGCTGTCAAAAAATGGCACTATCAAAAAATAGAGAAAAGTTAACAGCGAAAACAGGGTCTTTCATGATGAATGGACAGAGAACTATGCCTTCATCCTCCCTAGTTTTATTAATGCAAAGCCCACATGCCTGATCTGTAACGAGGGTGTCTCTGCATGCAAAGAGTACAATATTAGACGGCATCACGAAACGAAGCATGCTAATTTCAAGGTTGCGTTGCCTCAGAAGACAGAGGCACGAAAGCACAAAATCGAAGCCCTGAAAGGTGCGTATGCACACAGCAGCAGGATCCTGGTGCGAGGCCTCACATCCCAACAGAAGGTAACGAGTGCATCTCTAAAAGCGTCCTGGGTGCTCGCAAAGCACAACAAGCCATTCACTGATGCAGATGTGTTCAAGGAGATGATGGTGACAGTTTTGGAGGAACTTGATACCAGCAAGTCGATGGATGGTGTGATCGAGTCAGTGAAACAGATGTCGCTCTCTGCCAGGTCCGCTGCCCGCCGCATAGAAGCGCTGTCTGATGCGGTGCAGGGTGCAATTATCGCCGGTGTCAATCACGCAAACTACTTTTCCTTAGCCATTGATGAGAGCACTGACAACACAGATGTAGCCCAGTTGTGCGTTTATGTGAGATACTTTGATGGGAAGGATTTCAAGGAAGAGCTGCTGTCTCTAATTCCATTAGAAGGGCACACCACTGGAGATGTTATATTTGCAAAACTGGAAGAGTTGTTTCAGTTGCATTCATTATCATTTGAGAGGGTTAACCTAATCGTGACAGACGGGGCTCCTGCTATGGTGGGAAAGCACAGAGGTCTGGTGAGCAGGCTGAAACAACTCGCCCCCCAAATGCACGGGCTGCACTGCCTCATTCACCAAAGTGTCCTCTGTGCCAGACAGAGTGGCGAGCTTAAGAATGTTATGGACAAAGTGATGAAAGTCATGAATTTTGTCAGAGGTACATCAAGCACCCAGCATAGGCTTTTCCGACAACTTGTGGCTGAGTCAGCAGATGCCGCACACGATGACTTGCTGCTTCATAATGATGTACGCTGGTTAAGCAAGGGGAAAGCGCTGGAACGCTTCTGTGCGCTACTGAATGAGATCAAAGCGTTCCTTGGAATGAGCAAAAGCAAGGCAGCAGCTGACCACTTTATCCTGCTGGAAGATGAAACGTTCATGTCCAATGTAGCGTTTTTGTCTGACATATTTGGCCACCTAAACCTGCTTAACCTTCAGCTACAGGGGAGAGACAAAACCATCATGGACATGGTTGAAACACTGGAGTCATTCACGAGGAAGCTTGAGATGCTTGAGGCAGACACATCTACCGGCAGGCTCCTACATTTTAGCGCACTGAAGAAGACAGCGGGAGAAGGTGGTTGACTTCATCAAGAGGCTACGAGCCAACTTCACTTCTCGGTTTGATGACTACTCCATCCCAAAAGACATCATTGACTTTATACGTGACCCTGCAGTAAAACCAGCCGACAACTTCTCCTCCCTGGCGAAAGAAATGATCCCCTCTTTAGATCAGGCTGCGCTGGAAATGGAAATTATTGATTTCCAAACCACCTCAGTTGTGCGAGATGCGCTCAGAAGTGCGGAGACTGTGAGTGCCTTTTGGGTGGGCCAACTATGCTCCGAGGAATACAGCAACCTCAAGAAAGTCGCACTTTACATTCTGACCATGTTCCCTTCCACCTACGTGTGTGAGTCGTCCTTCTCAGCTATGAATGCAATAAAAACGCACGAGAGGAATAGACTGACTCACCAAAATCTCGAGAACTGCCTGAGGATTAAAGTGACGTCTATTTCACCAGATATCCAGAAAATAGTGACCAGTGGGAGATGCCAGTTTTCATACTAGGTACCAGTTATTGTGTCTAAAATCTGAACTGTATTTTTTAATGAATGTCTCGTTGTAGGCTAGGCATAATTCAGGCTTACAGTAAATGTAGCACGTCTGCTCTGTCGTTTCAGGGGCCGAGCACTCCAGTCCATGGTCGAGTGGATTCAGCTTTTTTTGCTTCGTTCTTTTTTACTCTGATTTGCTTCGATTTGACCGTGCAATACATTGTTATCAGTTAAATTTTTTGATGCCACCAGAGTCATATAAAGGCCTGAATAACACGCTGTTTGAAACTTTTCACAGTTCTATGTACGTAAATTGCCTGTTTGATGTCAGGCCTGTTTGAAAGAAGTCGTGTTTTAATTTTCACCATAATATGAAGCCTTTGTCCGTTGTTTGAATGACAACTTGTGTTTTAGGGACTAGTTTGAAATTTCAGCACCAGGCGCTGTCCACTGACATTTGTTTTTGCATGTTGTGCGTTCATGCTGCACCTCGCTGATGTGCTTCTTCACTCGTATCCAGATAAAACAAATAGCTAAGCATTTAGATTGATTGAAATTCTTCTGTATTGGAAAATTAAGTTTCAAAATAAAGAGCATTTTGATACTGGCAGTCCGATTTTTAAAAAGTTTTTTTTTTTTTTTTTCTTCTCCATTCTCTGGTTCAAACAATCTCACGGGCCAGATGTTTTTGCTTGCGGGCCGCCTGTTGCCGACCTATGTACTAAAGGTTTACTTGTATAAAGACGTGTGCAAACTTGATGTCACCCGCAAAAAAATGGAGAAGCCCCTGGCCGCCGCCCGCGGATCGGGGCGTGCCTCAACGTTGACCCACGCCCACATTGAGCCACGCCCACTTGCCCCCACATTGGAAGAATGTGTGCAGAGCGAATTAGTAACGTTAAATCAGAGTTTGCAAAATGGAGGTAAGGTTTCTTTTTTGTTTTGACGTGCTATTTTGCAATGTTTGTAATATTTGTGACAGACAAGGAAGGAAGTAACATTATTTTATTTTTGAAATAGGTTATGCTCTGTATTTGCGTTCTACCAGAGACGTTCTAATATTGAGAAGGGCTTTGGTTCTAACTGTTACACCTTGATGATCCACCGTGTTCTTAGTTCTTCTTACCAGTCCGTAATCTGGTGTAGGCTACCGAGCATTTTACCGGTTGGCTGACATACTTTTGGGGCGATATGAGACTGTAGCCAGGCCAGCCGCTCCAACATTGCAAATGTAGACAGATTACAGACTGAGAAAGTCCGCGCTAACCTACAGCATGTGGAAACTTCCGGTTTTCAAAATAAACGAGGACCGCCAAAATTTCATTAAAAAGCTGTGTCTCATAAAACAAGCGTTGTACTATGCTCCGACACTAATTTTTAAATACATATGGGTATTTTAGCTCAATAGCTTCCAGGTCCTGTGTTTTAATCACGATTTGACAGTCCTCGTTTATTTTGAAAACCGGAAGTTTTCACATTTTGTAGTAGGTTAGTGTTGACGTTCTCAGTCGTCTCTTACATTTACTTATTATTTAGCTACTTTTATTGTCAGTGTTATTTTGTTGTGATAGGCTAATTATTACATGGTAAGTAGCAAGCCTATTAAAGAAACACAAGTTTAACAAATCAGTTAATTCTGTGATAAGTAGGCTAGATTTAAAACAATGCCATTCATATAAGCATTAGATCTAATATCAAAATATGTATAATCAAATCAATCAATATCATGAAAATATTTAGTAAGTATTTAGTAATCTACAGGAAAGATAAAGAGTAAGTGCTTGTGTTTATTGAATAAAACAAAAAATCAGGATCTGGAAAAACAATCATATCACGATAGTGGTAGGCTATATGAAAAAAAAAAGGTGGTATCTGATCAGTTGTATGGGCTTTTTGCACAGCTCCACTACTTCCTGAACTTAATACTGCTCCTTTATTTCCTCAGGAAGTAGTGGAACTGTGCAAAAAGCCAATGGGCTCTGTGCACAGCTGCACTACTTCCTGAACTGAAGGCTGCTCTTTTATTTCCTGTCTTACATTATTGGACAAACTGATTAAAGCAGATATCAGTGGCACGGCCGTTTCGGCTAATGCTGTGTTCAAGGCAGGCTTTGAAACCGTAAGTTACAGCTTCAAGTCACAACTACGACTTGGTAGCGTTCCAGGTAACCCGTAGCTCGTGTTTTTACCGTCCTGTTGTCTGTGAAAGTTCCCTATAACGGCCACTCGTAACTTCCGACCCGTGAACTCGTACCAGATCGAACTGGTATGACTTCACAGGAAGGAAAAACACAAAGTACGAGTTTCCTTGAACGCACCATGAGTTAGCAGCCCCCGCCCTTGTCAGGCATCAATTGGTCCTCGTGCTACGTCACCACATTCACGCGCATCCCTTGGCTGCACACACAGCCCTTCATGCCGTTCTCTCCCCTCATTGGATAACACTTGTATCCCACAAGGAAAATTTTCTCCTCGGGTTACAGCAGAGCAGAGTGACGGAGAGACTCGTGTTTAGGCTGAAATACTTCATGTAAGTGATTGCTGACGGAAAATAGGACTATTTAGGACTTATATTAACAAAAACATTCCACTGATATCTGCTTTAACCCAGGTGTGTCTGAGTAGTCACAATGGTCAGACACACCTGGATTAATCAGTTTGTCCAATAATGTAAGACAGGAAATGAAGGAGCTGCCTTAAATTCGGGAAGTAGTGGAGCTGTGCATAGAGCCCATTGGGCCAGTCTGGGCCAACAATCCAGGGCTGATTATTTGTCCCAGTCCAGCTGCAGCTGTCATGTTAGCAGACGGTCAGCTGTTCTTTAAGATTATTGGTCTTGTGGAGTTCTAATTATTACTTTTGTGTCTATTCTTTTCCTCTCTGATATGTAGAGACACATCAGTATTCTGCTGGAAGGTGATACACCAAGCGTGTGTCAATGCACCAGCAGTGGACTATTCAACTGCCCTTTCTGTAGATACCATGCGGCTGCAAAACAAATGGTGGACTACCATATAAAAGACCATTCCTCAGTGAAGTACAGAGGTGCATCATACATATTGTTTGTCTATCCAGTCATGTTTAGTTTGTTTAGTTTTGTTTTGTTTTGTCAATGTTTCTATTTTATTTGGAAATGTATCTCTCCTCTCATTTCAGGTGACTTGCCCCTTCTTCTTCCCACCTTGATTGTTTCCACCTGTTCCCCACCTCCTTAAATGTGTATACTTTGTTTGCATTTCCCTTTGTTTTGTGCCAGTCACCTTGTCCAGAGATCCAGTGTCTCCAGGCATCTCCAAACTATTCCACAAAGGGCCGGTGTGGCTGGGCGCATGACGTCTGTCGCACTACCCATTTCTCCGACCATACATTTCTTTATTTTTGCGTCCATTAGTCCGACCTCCCATTTCTCCGACTTAAGTAGCCCTAACCCTACCCCTGTTCTATCCCTATTGATTCTTTTTAATCATTGTGTTGTAATATATTGTTGTTGTTGTTTGTTTTTAGGATGCCCATTGTCATCTGGCCGGGGACTACAGCAGGATATTAGCCATGCTGGCTAAAGCTGCCCTTTTTACTGTATTTAATGCAGTTGATTAATTGGGACTGTCCACGTACAATAAAACAATAAACTAAACTAAACTAAACTTTAAAGACCGGGTAAACCAAATTCAGTATTTTTCTTCTTATCATATTAATTAGGCCTTAAATGTGTCCCTCAAAACATGTAAAACATATTTTTCCCATTCATCATTTCCTTGAGGAGCTAGGCCTCAGAGACTGTTCTGTGTGCAGGTTTAGAATGGGCGGGCTTAAGTCTATGACCGCTTTACGTAAAGCGGTCATACTTACATAAACCCGCCCCCTGCTCTGCTCTTCGTATAAATACATTCAGCCAACTGACTTCAGAGGTTTTCCGTCCCACTTGCTCTTCAGTCTAGCTGAAACACGTGCAACAGCCAGCTAACTAAACGTAGCTCATGTTCACACACAGGGGAGACCACTAGCCTACTGTGTTGTTCCATAAGGAGTTAGTTTACAGTGCTAACGTTAACGTATTCACACCGTGATAAACAGCCGTCACCGCGGGGAGAGAGGCTGACTCCCCCGGTCACACACCCCTCACAACGTTACACACACGACACACAGCAGCAACAGCAGCAGCTACAACACCGTCTTTTGACCAGAGTCTCCCTCATTAACACACTGTCCGACCAAACAGCCTCCTCTCATCCACTCACACGGGAGACCAGACCAGCCATACTGTACAATCACGGACAGAAAACACCGTTAAAAAAATAAAATAAAAAACTCCTCCGTAGTCCACCACACGTCCGAGCGGACACACAGCTGATCAAACCATTTCTTACCTTCACTCTGGTGTCTAAAACAGGCAGCAGCAGCATCAGTCATCCAGTTAATAATCCACCGATATTATTCCCGTTTTGATCGTTACTCGCGGTCTGCCCATTTCCTCCGTTTGCATTGTGTGAAAGAGAAAAAAAAGTTTTTAGCCGCGGTAGCAGCCGCAGCCTCCCGGCTCCACCGTGTTGTTTACCCCGGTCTGTTTCTGATCCCGGCTCCACCGTGTTGTTTCCCCCGGTCTCCTCCCACCGGGACACGGCTGCTGCTCAGCTCCGGTCTGGACCGGGTCTGGACCGGGTCTGGACTCGGTACCAGGTCCAGAGATGATTCACTGTCTCTGCTACTGCTTCTCCTGTCAGGGCACTTGAAGCTAAAGCTAAGCTAACGTTAGCTAAAAACTTTATTTATTTTTTTCACACAATGCAAATGGATGAAGCACGCTGACTGGTAACGAGATGTAAACAGAGCAGCAAGGTGATTATAACCTGTTACAGCTGGATGACTGCTGCTGCTGTGACTGTTTTAGACACCAAGAGTGAAGGTAAGAAATATTTCCTGAAGGTTTATCAGCTGTAGTGCTGAGGACTGGGGTGTGTGGTGGAGTGTGTTTGAGGTCACGTTTAGGTTGTGTATCAGAGACGGTCAGTGAAGTCCAGCTCTGCTGCCATGGGGCGTGGTGTCTTTGCCTGCAGCTCGACCATATCGCGACACGCCCCCACCGTCCGAAGCAGAGAAAACTGCTCATTTATTGACAACTTTGATGCAGAATTTTATATACTTAACGACTTTTTTAGTCCTCCAAATTTGACAGAGTGGTTAATAATATATTTTCCTGTGGTATTATAAACTTAAAACACACATTTATTCTTGGTTTACCCGGTCTTTAATAATTGTTTTCTTTATTTTTGATTAGGAGGATGCTCTGCTTCGGGACACCATAGAGGCAGCAAGATGGTGTAGCACCACAACATTCAAGGGGAAACTTTCCCTTCCCCAAGTCATCTCCATGGACAAGAAAGGTCGCTTGAGGGCAGTGGAACTCCTTCGAATGTCCGAAGGCCTGGATCAAGAGGAGAATGAAGAGTTAAGGGAACTGTTCATCTTCCTGTTCAGTCTGCAGGAAGATCACGAGGCGTTTTGTAATGAAATTATGGACACAAGGCATATGCAGGCATTTTCTGCTTTTGAAACCTAGCCCATTACAAATGGCAGCTACAAGTGTACTGTCATGGTCTGTGTCTTTTGTTTCCTATTTTATTTTGGAGTTCAGTGTCCTGTCTTCCTGTATGTTCCCTGCCTGTGATTACCCAATGTGTTTCACCTGTGTTCATTGCACCACCTGTGTCTTGTTCCCTTGTGTTTCCCATTGTCTTTTGTCAGTTCATCTGTGTTTTGTCCTGTGTGTTTGTCCTTGTTCCATGTCCCTTTTGTTCCTGTGTTCCATATGAGTTCAGTTCATGAGTGAAAATTTGTTTTTTTGTTCACCTACCTGCATTTGCGTCCAGTCCTTTGCAATTATGCTTATGCTGTTGCTGATTTGCTAACATGTACATGGTTCATGAGTTGTACAGACTATCCCTGGTATAATCATATACAGTAGGTTTCTATACAGAGGTGTATATTTTTGTTTCTGTTATGTAGTAGTTAGATCCTTGAGTGGATTGGTGATTGGTCATTATAAAGGATTTTCAGAAATCTGTGTTATCAATCCATCAACCAAGGTTAAAACAGGAATAAAGATACATGTTCAAGTGTTAATGGCTCAGACATCAGTCATTAGCCTACACAGGTTTGAGTTGCATACTTCCTGTATATATAGGCCCTATGTGTAAATTGAGGGTTCATTGTGGTGTATGAAAAAGAAACAGGCAAACAGGAACGGAGAAACGGATAGGATACAGTCTATGGTTTACTCTCGTCTTTACTTGCCGGCCTCATCACCATGACAACCATAAACAAACAACAAACAATCACAACTACCACAACACTCATGACGCTGATAATTATGACACATACGAATACAGGCTACCAAATAAGAAACTATATAATTCACTAAATGTAACACCCGCGCGGTTGTCTTCTCCCAGGGATTCTGCAATACTACTACTGCCTGGCCTCCGGTGCACCTGTCCCCATTGATGTTGAGATGGACGTGTTACAGTACGAGCAGAAGCTGTGGGCAAGGCTGCTAAAGCTGACTTCATCAGACCCCTACAGTGTGAAGATCCAGGAAGCTTCTTTAACCCAACACCAACAACTTCTCAACACCATAATAGCATTATATAAGCAAGCAATAAAAATTATGGATCAAAAACCAATGAGATGGCACCACTGCGGCATCCTGAGAAAACACAACCTTCTTGCATTTGAAAACTTTATAATTTACTGTAATATCAGACTCGTTTTTAAGGGGTCATCCCTATGTTCCCACAGCCCTATGTTCCCTCAGCCCTATGTTCCCTCATTTCTAACTTTTGTCGTCACTGAAAATTAGGCCCTATGTTCCCTCAGCCCTATGTTCCCTCATTTCTAACTTTTGTTGTCACTGAAAATTAGGCCCTATGTTCCCTCAGCCCTATGTTCCCTCATTTCTAACTTTTGTTGTCACTGAAAATTAGGCCCTATGTTCCCACAGCCCTTTGGTCCCACCATTGGTTGGGTTTAGGCAATGAAGAAAGGAGTTGGTTAAGTTTAGTAAAAAGACCAGGTAGAGGCTAGACAGGCCAGATAGGTAGAGTCCAGATAGGTAGAGAGAGTCCAGAGGGAACATAGGGCTGAGGGAACATAGGGCTGAGGGAACATAGGCACGCTCCCGTTTTTAAATGTCTTAATAATTGTGTATCATCCCTGTTTTCTGCACTGATAAAAAGACGCTGTAGCTCAAGCCGAGTGAACACACGAGCCTCCCACAATGGCGACTGCATTGTCCCCAAGTGTACAACATCATTTGGACAGTCTGCCTTCTCAATAAAAGGGGTTAACCTATGGAACACTTTACCCACTCACCTGAAACTGGAGACTGACACAAACTCGTTTAACAGAGGACTAAAAGCATGGTTAAAAGCAAAACAACAATGCTCACATGTATAAATATGGACTTTTTTATTGTTACTGTTACGATCATGATTCTGTTTACTCAATCTCCTCTCGTTGATCTTGTGCTCTGTATTTTTTAGTATGTTACTGTCATGATGTAGTGTCATGCACTTGGTTTTATCTCATACTGTTGATAATATGTTCTGTATTTTTAGATTAGCCGCCTATGGACTGGTGTTGAAAATTAGCACTTGTGCTAAACACACTCAAGCATCTGGTCTGTCCACTGGAACAGTCTTAATGTATTTGTGATGTCCATATCAAATAAATAAACATAACATAACATAACATCTCTGAGCTTGCAGAATCCCTGGGAGAAGACCACCGCACCACTCATCTTGGGTTCTATGTGTTCAGTGGAGAAGACTGTACCAGTGCCATCAAAGGGAGAAGGAAGGCGGGGCCCTTGAAGAAGAATCCCAGGTTTCACGTATTCAGACAACTCAGTGACTGCTAGAGTGTCAAGCCTGAGATGCTGAGGCAGTTGGAGCAATTCACCTGTCTGATGTCTGGACAGAGTTGTGAGTCTTCAGTGGATGTTGTCCGTGCCAAGTTGCTACGCAACATGGTGGGGTAGGACAAGAAACTCAGTTGCAAGTCTAAGGTTGACCTGGCTCGCCTTCCTCCATGCCACTCTGCTCTGAAGCCACATGCCCGACGTGTGAACTACCGTGTCGCCTTGTACAAGCCAGCTGATGAACCTATTCTGGAAAAACCAAAACCCTATGATGATGGTCCTGTGGTCCTATCCTACCAACTTCACTGGTTGATCCCCATGACACTGGAGAGCATGAACAGGAAGAGGAGGAGAAAGAGGAAGGAGAGGATGAGTTTAACTCTGGTGATTTCAGTGAAAACGATGATGAGTGATGCATAGTGGAGAACCATTTACTTGACTGTTTATCTGGCATGGGAAAGAGAAGAGTGGTCACATCAACAAGAGTTCTATTATGATGTTTGATCCAAATAAACCTTGGTTAAACACACAACAACCTCTGTCTAGACACCTTATTTGGTATCTCCAATATTGGCGTCTTGTAATTGGTAAAAGGGTTAGGTTTGCTTACTAGCATGCCACCAACATGTGATCACTTTATGAATAGTTTTATTATGATCTCTGACCCCCAAAACATGGGTCTAGACACCTTATTTGTTCAGTTATCTGCAATATTGGCTGAGATATAGTGAAATTAGGTTTTTTTCAATAATGGCGGCACTAATTTGCATAAAAATGATACATGGGACATTCTGACAACTTTTTAACATAGCTCATCATTTTCTACACATTTTTTCCAATCTAGAAACACTGGTTAAAAGTATATTTCCAGGGGATACATGATACCCCCCTCTTCCTACTAGACTAAATACAGAACATCTTGAAAAACATGGCCGCCATTTTTAATTTTTGCGTGGCCAACATCTTTTTCCCAAAAAGTGACCCTTAGAGAGTATCTGTACCAAATTTCATGCTTTTATACCAAAATGAACGATTCTCTTGAAATATGCAATTAATCTGCTGCACTACAGGAGAGTCCCATAGTTCACTTGCTTTGGTGCGGACAAAAATTTTTTTTACTTGGTGCGGTTTGTATTCACATTGCATTTTTTCACAAGCGGATCAACTTTGTAAACAACAGCACGTGTGTCCCACAGTCGCTCAATCATTGGATAAAAATTATCAGCGGGATCTTCCACGAAAAGAGGTCATGCCTGCGTTTCTTGCTGCCCTTTCAGTTTGGTAGTATTTCCAGTTGCACCTGTCCTGTGCTTATTCATCACTTGGAGGCTATGTGGCCGTTATGCAGCCGTCCCCGTGACGATGGTCACACAACAAACACACACACGTCTGCATGTGCGTCTGAAGGATGCTGCGCTAAAAAAAGAAAAGAAAAAAAGGACGGCACAGCAAAAAACAAAACATAAAAACATAATCATTCTCTCAGGATGCCGCGTTGCCGATCGGCATAAAGTCACATTTATTTCTGTTAACGGTTATTAATCGGATAACGACTTTCTGTTATCAGTTAAAAAAAATATTCAGAATGTGCATCGTTAACGGCGACGGGTGCGTCCTCGTCCTCTCCAGCATCTGATAAATGTTTTCCACTGACCAGATATCAAGGAGGCAGCGTGTCTGTCTGTGCTCCATGTCGACCCACGGCTCATTGTTGATCATTTCCACATTGTCTGACAACAACGGAAGCCTGTTGAATCCAAAAAGGCGCTTGGATTTTGCATTTGGTTTGGGAAAGGTTCGGTTTGCATTCACAGCGTACGGGAATCGCACCAGGGTTCGTTTGGGACTCTGGTGCGGATCAAACCAGTGAACCGAGTCCCAGCTGCAGAGGTGGTCTCGGTCCACTTGTTTGATCTGCACCAGAGTCCGCTGGTTTGTATTCACACCTCCCCAAAAGGTCCGCACCAGAGGAAAAGTCCGTTTGAAGCGGACCAGACGAGCCTGGTGTGAATAGGAACCCCGTGTTTGGAGACCAGTCCCTCAAGGCACTTTGTGACAATATATGTGAGGGCAATAGGTCTGTAGTCATTGAGGGAGTCAATGACAGATTTTTTTGGAATGGGAATGATTGTGGCAGATTTCATGCATTACAATCCCTGGAACGCCGTCTCACTTCATGCTCTTGGAGGGAGAGCGGTTGGTGAGGGGAGGGTGCATCGGTGTTGGAGGGGGGCAGTGTGTGGTTGAAACGAGTGAAGAAGCTGTTCAGCTCCTCCACAATTATTTAACTAGACACGCAGCTGACGATTGTTTTATTTTACCAAAACATAAAACTACATCAACAGGGAACAAAGTCATGTACAGAGCAATGCAAGAATGGAACTCTGTGCCAAGTATTTTAAACTATTTATTGCACTCTCCGCACTTTCTTTCTTTCTCTTCTCTTGGTTATGTTTGCCATTGTTACTGTCGTAGTGTATGTATTGTGTATGTATTGCATGAACAAAGCAGCTGTTATGATGCCACTTGCCCAAGATAAATTTCCCTTGCGGGACAAACAAAGTTAATTTGATTTGATATATTAAACAACTAAATAGTATATGGTTTACAGTATTTCCTCCAGGATTTTTTTTAAAGAGTGGCTGCGAGGGTGGTCTGATCGACGGTGGGGGGGGCATTTTCATTTTGGCGTCCAATCCTCCGCGTTTGGTCTATTTTGTGCACGAGCCGCGAGCGATCGCATCAATCTTGGCAGGAAGTCAAGTCACACAAAGAAACCCGAGAGAATCTGGTAAATTTTCAAAATAAAACACCGGGAATGACAAACACGTGAGGCGTGTGTGTAGGTTTGTAGCCTATTTGTGTTCATTAATCGAAACAGAGCACGAGAGATGAACACACACACACAGAGCTGAGGGGCGAAGCGCTCGTCCCCCGGCCGCCACAGAGTCGTTAATTAATGGTAAACGCTGGATGCGCTGGTTGATAAGTTTCGTTTTTAATGAGGAGGAAATAAAGAACTCAGCTGTGATTGAAAAGCATGAGTCGAAAGTTGTAACTGTGTAGTGGAAATGGGTGCAAAGTACCTAATGGTAACTGGTTGTGGAAACCCTGCTTTATGTTGTTTTAACATGGGAAAAAAAAACATCATTCTGAAGTTGTGGCGGCTTTTATTTTGCTGCGGCGGTGCGCCACGATCAATTACATGTAAAGGAAACCCTGGTTTTAAAAAAAACCTCTACAAGAACATTACTTAAAAATAAACTTCCATTAATCAGGATGTTGTTCTTGATATTAGCTCCCCAGCTAACACCACTGGTAGAGGGACCCCTGCCGTCGTTGGTGTAGCAGCAGCCGTATTGAGAATGCGGTGTCAACACCATTGATGGAGTTATCCCTGTAACGTTAGCCACTTTTTTTTTTTTTAAGTAAGTATATATTTTTTGGCTTTTTCGCCTTTTTTTATTTGATAGCACAGTGAGATAAACAGGAGAGGGGGAATGACATGCAGGAAAGGTCTGCCCGACGTGGGATTCGAACCGGGGACGCCTGCGTTGAGGACTGTAGCCTCTACATGGGGCGGCTGCTTTAACCACTGCGCCACGCACCGCCCCTAGCGTTAGCCACTTTTGCTCTATTCAGAACAGCTGTGAGTTCCTCCTTCATTTGTAGAAGGGGATTCAAACTCAGTTCAGTACTGGATGTTCTGCAGCTGGCAGTTTGCTTCAAGTTGGTTAAGTTTAGTAAAAAGACCAGGGGCCTCATGTATTAATGTTGTGTACGCACAAAAACGTGTTTGTCATTTTCCACGCCAACGTTCAGATGTATGGAAAGTGAAATGACCGTGGAAAAGTACGGTGCCCCACGCCAACTCCATGGCTGGCGTACGCACGTTTAACAGCTATTGTTCCTTTGGCGACACTTAGGCCCAATCCCATTTCCCCCCTTGGCCCTACCACTTACCCCTACCCCTCCGTTTTGCGCGTTCACGTGTAGGGGTAGGGGTGTCCCAGTTCCCGTAAGGACAGAGGGGTAGGGGGAAGTGGTAGGGCTACATACCCCTCCAAACGGAGATTTTTCAGAGGCACACTCCAAACGGAGGGGTATGAAAAGTTTCCCAGAATGCATCTTGCGGCAGCCGTCAGCGGTGGCTGTAAAACGAAAAGCTGTTTTATTTCTTGCTGTAGCGCTGTTATTCCGTCACTTTCTTAAGTTTTAATATTAGAAAGTAACTGTTTAGGTCCCAAATGTGTGGTTAGTTTACCCAAATGACGGCGGGTTAGTTTGCTCCGACGATTTTTGGGAGAAGTGAAGCTCCAGGAGGAGCGGCTCCTCACAGAGGCAGCAGCCGGTCTGCAGAGCTGCTCCACCGGACAAACTACGTCCTCGTCCCGGTCCCGCCGGGAGAGAAGGCGGACCGTTAATTAACTTATCCGCAGGTTTTTAGAGGTTTACCACCAGCATGTTACATTCTTTTTAGCATTTAAATGTTGGTCTCATTGATGAAATCTGACAATTGTGGTTGTGGCAGTAGCACTAGTTTATTTGGATGAAAAGTGAAGCTTCATGTGTGTATCAGACAGAGGAGCAGGCAGCGCTGCCTCGGGGCTCTGTACGTACAGAAATCACCACATTTACATCAGTAAATAAATGTTTTACAATGAACCGATCAGTCTGCATTAAGTTTTATCTTACTTTATTAAGTTATATGGAACACGCTATTTGATTTCTGGCAAAAGCTCGCCGCATCAGCTGACGTAAAAGCCAGTGAGACTACGTGTTGACGTATGTGACTGTTGAAGGGGGGTCCCAATTCGGAGGGGTTGACTTTCTACCCCTACCCCTTGCCCCTCGCTCCTTGAAACGGAGCTACAAGGGGTAGGGGAAGGGGTAGGGGTAAAAAAGAGAAATGGGATTGGGCCTTAGAGGTGCTGGGAAACTGTTAATAATGTGAAAACAATTAGTCCTCAGAGTTTTGTGCACATCAGAGACACATTTCTGAACAATTAACCCATCCACGTGTTGCAATTAGATAGGTGGATATAAAAGCATGCGCAAAGTGGTGTGGGAAATACCGTCAGCTTTAGTTTTAAGATATTGCAGATGCTGCAGTGCAAAGTGCACATGAGTCCCGGAGGGTTTTCTTTCTTTTCTTTTTTTTGCCTGCAAGATGACTCTTTTGGTTTCCGAGGGCAACCTTCTGAACAGGGGTAAGTGCAGCTGTGTGTACGCGGAGTTTGATAGAAAAGAGCGTATATTTTTTGGTCGTGGACTGACGTCAGTGGAAGAGGACGTAATGGCAGAGAAGCGTGGGAAGAAACGTAGTTTCTCCGAAACAGAGATTAATGTGCTTGTTGGTGAGGTGCAGGCAAGGAAGGAAGTCCTTTTCGGCCGGTATTTGCATCAATTCTGTTTTGATCATAGTCGTGTATGTCATTTGTCTAAAAAAAAGAAAAAGAAAACATAACACGTGGAGACTTACAGATGAACACGTTGGACCAAACAGTTTTTTCGCCAGGAAAAAATAATCAATCTCATTTAATCAGCCACAGCCCCGGCCTCACCAACAAGAGGAAATCCTCTGAGTGGCAGGAGGTGACCAGGGCTGTGAACGCAGCAGGTGCCACAGCACGAACGGAGAGTGAGGTGAGGAAAAAGTGGACCGATATAAAAGTGAGTTTCAATTTTTAATAGGCCCTATGCCATAACCTACTCTGTCATATCACATCATCTGTATTGAAATAATGTCAACACTGTCACTATTTTCACAGAGAGAAGGGAAAAAACGCCTCACCACCCACCGCCAAGGTGTGGCGGCCACTGGTGGGGGCGCAGCCACCCCTGACCTCACCCCGGTGGACATTGCCATCGGGGATATAATTGGCACAGAGTCCGTGGAGGGTGTGGTGCCAGTCGAGGAGGGGGACTTGGACGTGAGGGGCACTAAAAATGAAGCCGTTAATCGCCAGTTTGACTTTCCAGTAAGACAAAATGAGTTTATATGAAAATAATGTTCAGAGACATGAAAACATAACACACATTTATTTCCTCAGACACGGAGGTGCATGACGAGGGGGGGGGCTCATTGTCTTGGACCTGAGTGTAATCCCCCCCGCGGTCGCCGGTCCGAGCGCTCCAGCCTCCACTTCGGCCCCGAGGCGGTCGCCCCCTGGCCCCAGCTCAGCCTCCACCGCCTGGGGGCCTCTCGGATGCGGTGGTGGATACGCAGAGGGAGACGCTGGAGGCCCAGAGGAACACTGCGGCAGCAGTCGGTGCTGTGGTCCAAGACCTGCTGAACATGAACCAGCGCCAGAACACAATTGCTGCAGCACTGCAGCAAATTCACGCTGCCATTGTGGCCCTAACTGCTGCTGTGACAGGCCTCACAGAGTTTTTAAATAAAAGAAATGAATAAACCTTTTTCTTAAATCTTTTGTCACAATGCAGGAGGTGTGTAATATTTGTTGAAGTTGCATAGAGGGACAACAATTTGTCCATCCATCCATCCATTCTCTTCCGCTTCATCCGGATCCGGCTCACGGGGGCAGCAGTCGGAGCAGGGATCCCCAGACTTCCCTCTCCGCGGACACTTCCTCCAGCACTTCCGGGGGGACCCCAAGGCGTTCGTAGTCACTCCAGCAGTCGGTGCTTCTTCCTCGGGGGCCTCCTCCCGGTGGGACATGCCCGGAACACCTCCGGTCGGCCGGTCCAGTCCTGTTGTGTTTTCTATTGATTGATTTACACACACATATTCAGTGGGATAATAGGTGGGGGTGGGGGGTTATAAATGCTGCACGACTGCAGCTCGTGCCCGAAGTCCCCGTTGAAAGCCCTCATGGCGGGGAGGGAGCTGTGGGTCCGGGTCCACATTGAGAGGTGGAGGGAGGCCAGGCGGCAGCGGCACCCCTCGCCTCGCTGCCACATTGTGGAGGATGGCACAGGCACAGGCCCAGATGATCCTGCAGACCTTTTGCGGGTGGTAGAGGAGCCTACCACCCGAGGTGGCTAGGCAGCGACAACGGCCTTTGAGAAGCCCGATGGCGCGCTCCGCCACGCAGCGCGCACGGGCATAAACCTCATTATACTGGGTTTCCTGGCCACCCTGTGGGTCCGGGATGGGAACTAGTAGCCACTCCTTCAGGAAGTAGCCACTATCACCTGTAAGTCACAACAATGGGGTGAGCATCAGCCTTGAATTTATTATCTTAAAGGACAATTCCAGGCGAATTCAACTCGGGGGTGTATGTTCATATCATTTTAGGTCTAAAAGAAGGAATCTGAAGATTTTCAGTTTAATTGCTCCTGTTTTGCGGTAGCTGCGTCTGTCCCCGCATCGCCACGGCAGCAATGAATGGGAGCGGATGCAAGTTCCGCTGCTTAGGCTGTTTACATCCCTCAAAGCTGCAATTTTTTTTCCACAGACAGCGTCAGATGGAGACTCAAACATGCACCCAGAAGTTTATTTACTTAAAGCAAGCCGACATGTTTGTAAAACTAGATCAAAGTCTCGCGCGAGACCCAAGTTGCCGTGCTCGGTGTATTCACTTGCAGTCAGAAAGCTACCGTTTGTGTCATAAACACAGGAATATCAACTCTTTACTTGCTTCAAGTAAAAAAAACTTCTCTGCGCATGTTTGAGTCGCCATCTGACGCTGTCTGTGGAAAAAAATGTACACTTCAAGCAAGTAAAGAGTTGATATTCCTGTGTTTATGACACAAACGGTAGCTCCCACTGCACCTGAACACACCGAGCACAGCAACTTGGGTCTCGCGCGAGACTCCGGGAGACTTTGAATTAGATCTAGTTTTACAAACATGTCACCACCACAGCCAGCAGACACGATTCCTTTGACTTCCTCCATCGTCCGACTCATGTTCATCACGAACAGCGAAAGCGCAGACATGGCCTGGCTCATCTCAGATATTGTCTTGTCTTGATCCTAGTCTCTGAAGCTTGATAACCCCGGTGTTCTTCATAGTACACGGCTTAGCTCTCTTCATTGCTGGGTAGGCTTAACTGTAGCAGCCAGTAAGATAACTTTGAAAATCTAAATTTAAAAACTACAGGTTATGCCCGTGCTGCTGTCAACACAGCTAACTTAACCTTAGCAATAAACGCTAGCTAGACTACAATTTAAAAATACTACAAATATACTAATTTAAAAATACTATAAATGAATAACAAATTAAATAATTTAATTAAACTTTAATACAATACAATATTTACAAGGAGATCGGGGAAAAATAACTACTGTTGATTGAAGGAGAGTAAAGTTTGCGATGCTAAAGGTGACCAAGACGGTGACCGGAAACAGGCATACATGAAGCGGCGCTGTACCGGAAGTAGAAAGTGACTTTGTGCAAGAAGCCTATTGGTTGCTCACAGCCCTAACAGCATTAGCCATAGACATAATACATAGACGCCGCATTGACTGCTGCCTCCCACTAGAGCGGCGTATGGTAAAATAATTACATGAGTTGTACAATCTTTTCATTGTGGTTTGTTATTTTATCCGTCTGTTTTGCACTACTGTCATGAAACCGAAAAGGGAGACGAGAGACGAGCCGCAGATATGCCATGTTTCATCTGCAACACAATTTTTGGAGAAATGATGAGATTATAATGGGTGTGTATTGCACGGAATGTTCGTGTCAGAGTGGGTGACATCATCGCTTAGAGTGGGAGAAGTTGTCTGAAATCTTCTGAAACTTTTCTCTTTCCACACTCCTCCCTGACACAATTTACACTCTACACACATGATTTTTTCCAAATTTGTAGACAAACTTGTGCTGTCTCTCACCATGTGCTCAAAATATCAGAGAGACGTACAGAATTTGAATTATCAGCCTCTGAGTGCGGCCACGTCTGTCTCTGCTCCTCATTGACTCCCAATACAAAGATTTTCCGAGAGAAGTAGAACGGGCCCCTGTTTTAAACTCGCAAGTGTCTCCAAAATATTTACTGTAGAAACACCAAATCGTACCAATCTGATTGGAGTTACCGTTTTGTCAAAATAAGCCTAAATGTGAGACCAGTGCAGAGGCAGAAAATCACTCTTTTTCTCGACGTTTCTGTCTGCCTCAGCCTGGGGGGCCCCTATCATCATAGAGAGCCGAAGCGGAAGCAGGAAGTAACGGCGCCATGGGTCCTTAATTCGGAAAAAGTCTCCATACAAGTGAACGGGAGTTCCAAGTTTTATTTCGTGATCCGATTGAATTGTGCCATGAGAAAAAAGTATGAACGCTATCTGTTTAAAACATCACGTTTCATGCCGAGAAATCAGCAGTTTGTTGTAAAACTATTGTTAAATAAAATTCCTAAGAATCCGTAACCAGAAAGACTACAGGTCGCATAGGTGACGTCACCATGGCGACCACATGCCGCCTTTTCCCGTGTCAGTTGGTGACGTATTTTTTGTGGGACACCAGGTTTGTAGTCCGTAGAGCGTCGTCACACAAAATACATTCTTCCGTTGCCGTTTTACGATAAACTGCTGATTTCTCTTCATGAAACGTGATGTTTTAAACAGGTAGAGGTCATAGTTTTTTCTCATGGCGCAGTTCAATCGTATCACAAAATAAAACTTTGACTCCCGTTCACTTGCATGGAGAGTTTTTCGAAATAAGGACCCACGGCGCCGTTACTTCCTGCTTCTGCTTCAGCACTCTATTGGCAACCGCCTCAAGTTGCCGTGGTAACCTCTGAGCCTCAGGCCAGAGCCACAGTTCATCTACTGACAGTCTCTGTCAAACACAACCACAAACACGCACGTGCGAATGCGCACACTCCTCTACCACACGCAGGTAACTTCATATGATTACAGTTACAGATACACACGCCAAAACACACATGACTGCTTCCTCCATATCAGAGCTCAGTGAAACATGATCATGTGTCTGTCTGATCAGCTCTGTCTTGACCTAAAGGTCGTGGGTTTGATTCCCATATTGACAGAGATGGTACGCCACGGGCAGTAGCCCCCCGCGGTCCTATCAAAATTGCCCAGAGGACATTTTCTAGTTTCCTTTGTTAGACACCTGTGATTTTATTTTATTTTTATTTTTTATTGCTGTGTGTGTCTCACTGTGCCAACCTAAGTGGAGCTGGATGTATAAAGATAATAACTGTATCAAATGTTAATCAAAGTGCAGCTGCTTATTTGATTCAGAAAGGTTTAGTCTGTATAATGACTCAGGTGAAAGAAGACATGTGGCTGTTTTTTTCTCTGCTCCGTTCAAGCTCAGTTCTGTGTTGTTTTCACTTCCTTGTTTGTATCAAAGTGTATGCAATGACAGTAAATGGACATGACTACTGCTTCATGCTCTGTTTATTTCAAAAGTTGTTGGATTCAACAGAAATACAGTTGATACTGAAGGATCAAAATCCAACACTCCACCACCACTGAAGAACCAATGAAATGAAGGGAAGAAAGAGAAAGAGGACAAGACCAGGTCAAATCTCTGACCTGCCTGTAGTTATAGATTGATTTTATATCCCTGATGTCCCCTGACAAAATTACTGAACACACAAATCCAAAACAAGACTGTGCTGTGATTAGTTGTGATTAACTGAACTCATTTGATCATATTGTAAGTTCAGCAGAAGACATTGTGTGTGTGTGTGTGTGTGTGTGTGTGTGTGTGTGTGTGTGTGTGTGTGTGTGTGTGTGTGTGTGTGTGTGTGTGTGTGTGTGTGTGTGTGTGTGATTTCACACTGCTGTCACTGAAGTCTGATGTGATGATCAGTCAGCGAGGTACACTGTCAGTCCCAAAGGTTTGGCACAGACAAAAGGTTTTCTAATGGAGCATGTGTGATCGTTCCAGTACGGACCTGTAAGAAGAAGAGAGAGATTATTTACAGTAAATATGTCTAATATTGAAGAGACATGCACAGTTGCTACACACACGTTCCTGAACATGTACTCAGTCGTTAGGACATGTAAGTTTCAATAATTCATTTTCTTTTTAAAGTATCCATTAGCAAAAGATGGAGCATATTGAACTGATTCATTTGCTGTGCTGTCATGGAGATGCAGCCATGAGAGAGCTGTTGACAAAGGGTCTGGTGTGTTCATCAGCCCACATGTGCAGGGTCGAGTGGGCTGGAGCCAATCCCAGCTGACATAGGCTGAGGACAGGGTTCACCGTGGACAGGTCACCACACAGAGACAGAGACAGAGACAGAGACAGAGACAGACAGAGACAGAGACAGAGACAGAGACAGAGACAGAGACAGAGAGAGCTGTGGACCAACAGTCAGCCTACTGTGCATCATGTGTTTGGACTGAACCTGGACAGAACCCATGCTGACACAGGGACAACATCAGACAGGTGGTGCACACCTGCAGATGCCTGTTGGCATCCACCTGGACATCAAACATGACTGATCTCTGAACAGGGCAGAGCCAGCAGTCATTATTATCACACAGACTCTGTGTGAACTTACTGGTTGTTCTTAACATCTTCACAACAATCTGTCCATTGATACAAGGCTCCAGAAATCAAATCACATTCAGAGAACACAAATCACCAGTAAAAGGTCAAGAAGTCATAAATACCGAGATAATTAGTCTCAACACAGTCTTCGCTGTCGTTGTTGGGTTCCCCTATAGCCCAGACTTTGTAGTCAAACTGTGAGCCATCAGTCCACATCCATGTGGACTCCTGGAAGAGAAAGCACACGTTACTACATCTTTAAGCACAGGGCACATCAGATCCTCTGTGTTTAAATGTCTCACCTTTACACCGTCATGGGCTCCAATCCAGGAACGTGTATCAGAGCCGCTCTTTTCCAGAATCAGGTCCCTGACAAACTTGTGTTCCTCAGCGCTGTGGATGGAGACTAAGTTCCCACCAAGACTGATGCAGGTGACCTGATGACCAAGATAATGAAATGAGAGAAATACAACCTGGGTCTGAACAGCAAACACACAGGCATCGCCTTGAACCAGCAGAAAATGATGATACTGTAGTGGGTTGGAAAAGGCTACGTATGGTTTCTCAATGTAAACAGCCCCCCTGTTAAATACTTGAACCATTCTAACATAGTACACAGACCCACAACACTACACATTGTTTTGTATTAATGCAATACACATTTATGTCAGTAGATGGTGCAGAGTATTGCACAAGGAGAGCTGGGCAGCTGTGGGGCATGGATGTATTAGAAGAGCTTATAATAAATACATATATCCCTATAATACATGCTGTTGAGCCCCAGACCCTTCAAGTTGTCATGGTAACAGTGCTTAGTGGCTTGTGTAACCCTAGATCTGGTGCTGGCAACAAAACAAACAACATGCCAAGAAAACTGTTCACAAAGTGCTTTATGGTGTAAACCAGTGACATAGTAGTTGTCATGACCTAAACAGTTTTAAAACCACAACAGAGGCGCTGTGTGATCATATTGTTCTAATACCTCTGCCTCAGCAAAATCCTTGACATCGGCTCGGTACATGAAACAGCGAGAGCAGAACACAGTCCAACCAGGAGGACAACCAGGAACTGTAACACAGGTGTAGTAGATAGTTAGATAATTATGGTGGATCGAGGAAAGCTAACAACTCCCATTAATAGTTGACAGAGCACCTGTAAAGTAGAGTGATAGGCTACATGTGGGGACAGCCCTCCACTCCGACACCCCGCTACTCCGACACCCCGCTACTCCGACACCCCCTCCTCCCCCCCGCAGCTGTCCAAGGTGCTGAACTGCGTGACCTCGTTTACACTCTGTGTTGTGTCTTGTCTGTGAAACGTGCTCTCAGGGACTGGGCAGATCTGTCCCACTTGCTTTCTCCCCGACTCCGTTGGAGATCTCCACGCAGTAATAGAAATACACTTCCCCCCCCCCTGCTCCGCTCGAGCGCGGCTGAACCCGGCTTGCCGCTCGTGCTGACAGCTGACTGAGGGAGATGCTTTGGTTGGGCTTAGGCAATGAAGAAAGGAGTTGGTTAAGTTTAGTAAACAGACCAGGTAGAGGCTAGACAGGCTAGAAGCATAATGAACATTATGTCATTAATATGAAGTATTTGCTTGTTTTGCAGTTAATTATGCACATGATCCGTTTGATCCCAGAGAGGAAAAAAGGATCACTGCGCACTGGGGGTTTCCCCCCATAGCCTTTTTGGAGTAGCGGGGTCTTTAGAAAAAATAGAAAACCCCGCTATTACGATGAATGGAAGTCTATTGTACAGCCTTGCTCTCTGTGCCAAATGTGGCCCAGTGTCTCTTCAGGAAACCCAGATTGGTTAACATCATTAAGCACATGACACAAACAATGTAAACATATTAAGTGATACGTAAATAATAATATTAGTAATAATAATAATTAATATAACAAAACACACAAAGTAAAACTTCTACCATGTAGCATAATTGTAAATCCACCCAAAGACCTCCAGTGTAGAAAAAGCAGCTACAAACCTGGTACATTGACTTGATTGGAGGTGGACGTCTGAGAACATAGAGAGCAGATTGATAATATCAGTGTCAGCAGTCCCTCTGATGGGCGGAGACTATGATGTCTGTTTAACTGGTGAGCATTTCTTCACGAAAAGCAACACAATCAGTTTCAGTGCTTTTCTCAGTCTTTAACCTAATTGAATGAATCTGGTTTAGGAGCTGTTTAATGGAGATGAGCAGTGCAATGCTACTTTTGCATTCAGGCACCATTAATCTAGAGCTAATAGAAAAAGAATATGGAAATATGAGTCATTTTCAGTGAAATACGATAATTTAAATTATTTCTGGGCATGGGCCTTTAGTCTGTGGCACCTTTGAAGAAACACCAGGCAAACACAATAATGATGGTCTGGTGAGACGGCTCCTTTGATTCAGATGTCACATTTTGCCACATTATGATATCACTGCATTAAACCAATGCAAAAGTAATTAGTAATTAAAAGTGTGATCACATACTGTATATACATTCCATGTATTAATTTGAGTGAGGACATGAATGAATAAACTCAAAATTTACACTTAACTCAAACCCTTAGGATTTTTTAATTCTGTTGATTTTCTCACCTCAGCTCCACGTGCAGCTGGAAGTAAAGTCAGGGTCATGTTCTTTAGCACTGTTTGTTTTCATTGTAACTGGGTATCAGAGAGTTTTACTCACGGTTCCTTCAAACAACAGTCCACCAGTGAAACAGAGGAGGAAGACCACCTGGAAATGTGACGCCATCTGTGGAAAGACAACAAAACAAGCTGACTGTCTAGTCTTTTGCAGCAGCGTAGTGGCCTCAGTGATTGAACCTGAATTATTTAAGAGAACAATCTATTCATTATTATGTATGAATTTCAGTTGATAGGTGGTAAACTTCCAAATGTTCACTTACCTGTAGTGGTATCTGACACAGGAGGATGAACAAACAGGCAGGTTGTTGAGAGGTGAATATCCATCCTGTCCTTCTCCTTTTATACCTACTCAGATAGCAAAGAATGACTGAAACCGTGTTATACCAACATTCAGTTGTCATTGTCATTCAGTGAATCCAGCTAGAACTCTGATGTTGATTCTTCATCATTTTCCACCCTCAACTAATATTGATTTTCTAACTGAAGCTCAATGGAATTTCACAGGTATTTCTATTAACACAAATATTGAAACAACGTCAAAATTTCAACCTAACTAAAGATCTATGCGCTTTCAACGATATTTCAATCGATATTAAACCACAAAAATGACTAAATATGCCCAAATAAAAATAGGCTAATAATGATACAAATCCTGCTTTAGTTACAGTCAGGATGTTGTACTGGAAGCAGAAATGCCAGCAATATATTGTAATTTGACTATTACAGTAAAAAAAAAAAAAAAAAAAGCAGTATATTTCTGTGATAATTTGAATTTACAATATCATTCTAGTTAGGGTTATTAAAAATGTTCACTGCTCAGTGAAAACAGACATAAAATAGTGACTCAGTTTAGCAGTATAGAACCTACAACCTTGATTTTTCAATGCAATTAAAATGAGAGTTACTGTATTGTTCTGATAAGTACTAAAACCTATGCTAAATAATCAATAAACAATTGATAAAGGAATGAATAAACACTGCTAAATGTCCCAGATAAACAAGCCAAAGATATTCTAAGTAACAAAATAAAAACAGCCAAATAGTTTCTGGTGGAAACAATGGCAATTAGCTACAATTCTTAAATTGCATGTGAGAGACTGTCCCTTATAGCCAAAATGAAAAAACAGCTTGTGTTTCCTCTTATAAGATCTCTGTGCAGTAGGTGTGTGCTTTGCCTCAAAATTGTCCTGTGAGGCTCAAGGAGTTAAAGGTGCATGTTTATCTTCATAGCCCATGGTAGCCATGTGTGGACTCTCAGTGAGGGAGAGATGATAGTCGCCTTGCTGGTCCAGGCTTTTTTCCAGTGTTGCTACTCTAAAACAACAACAATAAAATAATAATTTAAAAAACTCATACAATAACATTACATGCGTATAAAGCTGGTAATACGTCTCTCCTGGTTTAAAGTCAGTCTGTCAGAACAACATGTGGAGTTAAAAACAAGACACCAGATCAAGCTCCCATTCAAAGTCCATGAGGTTCTTCAGTAGTGTGGAGACATGTGTATTTACTGTTGCAGACATCTTCTGCACCATCACATGGGTATTTTGGGTTCTCCTCTCTAATACATACCATGAAGCGCCTGAAATCAATCAATTATTGGTGATACTACATCACTATTCTGAAGAGAAACCAGGCCTACAAGACAAATATGTAGGCTATCGTCATGTGCAAAGAGGACAAAAGGAAGTGTCAGAGTTAAAGTTAAGTTTGCATAAAATGTTTGTTATTTTAGTCGTGGAAGAAAGCACATAGAGTCTTATGACTTGTGTTTGTCTAGGAATACAAATACAAGTATTCCACCAGTAGCGACACACACCAACACATACAGGTAGCTTCATGTGATTACAGTTACACACACACACACACCAAAACACACAGGTAACATACATATGCGTGCACTCCTCTCCCACACACACACACACACACACACACACACACACACACACACACACACAGGTAACTTCATGTGATTAAAGAGATACACAAACACCAGCACACAGTAATGTGGTTACAGCTCCTCCATATCAGAGCTCAGTGAAAGATGATCATGTGTCTGATCAGCTCTGTCTTGACCAGGGGCAGATTGACCGATTGCCCACCCACTGAGATTAATGAAATATATATATTATTTTATTTTGAAAATTGACCGGATTCTCTCGCCTTTTCTGTTCCTGACTTCCTGCCGTTGTCAAGCTGGTCTACCCAGCTTGACAACGGCGAAAAATACAGACGCCGAACTGAAGGATCAGAAACTGCCTCCGCTCCAGCGTGCTGCGCTTCGGTTCCGCGGGCAGTGCGTCCGGGGCCGGGCCGTTTCACGAGCGATCAGGAGAGTTGTTACTACTGCTGGAGGTGGATTCAGCTGTCTCACACACCATTTGGGTTTACATTAAAACTACAGGTCTCCCAGTCCGTGACCTTTCCTAGGCTACAATAGGCCTATGTGTTTGATGGTTTCTGAAGCTTACAACTTACTAAAATGAAACAAACTTGATTTCTGAGCATTTAATACCTCGGATGGCCAATAACGGTCCTACCGACCGCTGCATATTATAGACAATATGTCCAGCTGTGGTCACAATGTTTTCATTTTTCGCTCATCAATTTTTTTCTCACTTTAATGTTTTCATCACATTTATTTTACCGGTAGATATGTAATCGGGGGCTTAATGCCCTTGGTTGGGTCTCCCAAGGCAAACAGGTCCTAGGTGACGGGTCAGACTAAAAGCGGTTCCAAAACCCCTTATGAGTGGAACAATATCGAGGACGTTCACAGGGGCGCCGAAAAGGGGGGGTAAAGGAGATGGATTCTAGGGGCCCATGATTGAGGGGGGCCCAGAAAGGCCCCTAATGATGATGAAATACAGAAAAAATAATATGACACTAAGTTACTAACTAACATATAATCACAAATATTTTATTTTCAATGTCCTGGTAACAATAACTTTATTTGTTTTGGAAACATCAACGCCTGCAGGGCCCCCCGGCCCCCCCTCCCCCCCCTGTATTTATGTAAAATGGTGTGTGGCAAAGTGGCAAGGAGGCGGAGACGGCAGTATGCCTCAAATAGCAGGCAGTGAAAAAAAAACAAAAAAAAAGAAATTAAGAGAGGAGAAGGAGTTGAAGGGTCGGCAATATGTCACCCAGTATTTTAGGGAAAAAAAGGTGGGTTTGTTAGTTGTTGTGGATAGTTATGGAATATTAACTTCATCCCTGTCTGTGGTCTATAAGCTATAGCTCACTTTTCTCACCATGTTAGCTCAAGAAAACTCTGGATTTTTACATTTCACTGTTATTTTAGTTAAATAATCAATCCAGTCAAACATTTATCAAACTGTTCTTATTCAATTAGTTGACCTTCCCTCTGTTAAAAATGATGCCTCATTCTGAACAGAGTCAAGTGCAGCAGCAGCTGTCTGTCAGCCCACAACTTTTTACTACAGTCTCAAAACAATACAAAGGTTAATCTGTTATGGGAAAGATTCATTAAAATGAATGAAATAAAAATCATTTTGAACAATTTTAATGGTTCAAAAGAGCGAGAGAAAGAGGAGACACCGGGCGTGTGCCGGCAAAACTGAAACGGGCCGGTTAGAAATGAAAAGAGGAAAATCATAGGGATCTGTCCAGGAGACTGCATTACAAATAAAATTCATTATTATTATTATTATATTGACGAGTGTGTGTGTGTGTGTGTGTGTGTGTGTGTGTGTGTGTGTGTGTGTGTGTGTGTGTGGGGGGGGGGGGGTGGTGGGGGGGGGGGGGCACAGTGTTTTTCAAGACCTGAAGTTCACTTCCTGGTCCATACCTGCAAACTAGTCACCTTTCGGCTATAATCGCCGTTTTTCTGGTCAACTGGGTCGTTTACGTGAATCGTGCAGAACCGGGGAGTTTTTCAAAGGGGGGGGGGGGGGGGGGGGGTGATAGAGTCTTGATAAACATATCGGACAGCTTTTATTTTGAAACGACACGCGGGAAGTTATCTGATGTATCGGTGGAACGCAGAAAACTATGATGACAGGCGCCTTGGATAAGCGTGTGTGTGTGTGCATCGGGGCCATTCAGCTGTAGCGTCTTTTGCTCACATACTTTCAATGTGGGCGCGAGTTATGCACGCGGCGCGCCGCACATTCGCCGTGCTTGTTTTTTCATGCACGTTCGCGGCACACAGCTCCATACCTGCTTCTACCGCTGGTGTTCTGTCAGACCGGTTCTGCTCCGTTTGAAAGGCGAAGGAAGAACGTTTGTGGAAAGACGTGATACACACTCATTTTATGTGCTGTGATTTTCAACCCCCAGGCTACATACAATGCTGTGAAAAAGTATTTTCCCCTTCCTGATTTCTTACTCAAACTTGTTATTTGTCATCAAACAACTTTTAATAGCCTAGACAAAGATGACCGAAGTACGGTAAATATAAAATGCACTTTTTAAATTATGATTTCATTTATTAAGGGGAAAAAAGCTATGCAAACCTACCTGATCCTATGTGAAAAAGTAATTGCCCCCTCTTGTTAAATCATGAACTAACTTTGATAAACCTTTTTATTTTTTTTGGAAAGCTGGTTCAATTTCACTCTTCACATCCAGGCTCCAGTGATCCATGGTGAGAGCCTTTATCCACTAATGGAGAAAGCTTGGAACAGTGGTGAAAACCTTCCCAAGATGGCTGCCCCATCGAAATATTATACAAATAAATAAAAACATTGTGTGACAAATCTGCAAAAAAGTAAGAAATCAGGAAGGGGGCAAATACTTTTTCACAGCACTGTATTTAATGGAGGGGGGACAATACCTGATATTCTCAGCTTGGTTTGGTTTTTCGGACCTTGTCACCTTTTTTACTCTCTGGAGTTTGCAGGTCTGCTGGTCGCTCCGAGCTGCGTGAGCTCCGCGAGAAAAAGCGGAGCGCCTGTGCGCCAATCAAACTTCTTTTTCTCAGATATTTTGTAGAAAAACACACCCACAAATGACGTCAGGATTTTTTTTTTTTTCAAAGTATACTTTTTGGCCTTTTTACCTTTATTGGATAGTACACAGTGAGATAGACAGGAAAGGGGGAGGCAGAGAGAGGGGGAATGACATGCAGGAAAGGTCTGCCCGACGCGGGATTCGAACCGGGGACGCCTGCGTTGAGGACTGTAGCCTCTACATGGGGCGGCCGCTTTAACCACTGCGCCACACACCACCCCAAATGACGTGAGGATTGAAGCTGAACGTGTTCGCCATCTAGTGGTACCAAGCAGTAACAATATAGGGCCGTAGATTTAAAGATATGGGCTGTTTTATCCAAGCATGCTGCCTGTCGCAATAATGCGACTTTGGCGCCTAGAGGGTTAAGATCGTGGGTTTGATTCCCATGTTGACAGAGATGGTATGCCCGGCAGTAGCTCCCCGTGGTCCTATCAAAATTTCCCAGAGGAAATTTTCTAGTTATTAGGGCCACGGGCCATCGCACCGAACACTGGTCCCTACAGAGAGCAAGGCTGTCAGAAACATCATCATACTGTACATACAGACTCTACTCTTGGTGTAAATGTCTAAATGAAAGCTGAAACATTTCAATCAGTAGTAGCAGTATTTAGTATTTCTAATTATCTAATGAACTAACTATCTATTACTACAGACATTTACAGCAGTTAGTCCCAGCCATGTAAAGTGGACTAGAGGCAGAGTGCAAGTGCACTGGGACAAGTAACTACATGTAGACTATCACTCTACTTTACAGGAGTGCTGGGTTGTTAGTTGTTTCCTCGACCTAAATGAGATTTATTTTTGATTCACCATAATTATCTAACTATCTAATACAACTGTGTTACAGTTCCTGGTTGTCCTCCTGGTTGGACTGTGTTTGGCTCTCGATGTTTCATGTACCGAGCCGATGTCAAGGATTTTGCTGAGGCAGAGGTATTAGAACAATATGATCACACAGCGCCTCTGTTGTGGTTTTAAAACTGTTTAGGTCATGACAACTACTATGTCACTGGTTTACACCATAAAGCACTTTGTGAACCGTTTTCTTGGCATGTTGTTTGTTTTGTTGCCAGCACCAGATCTAGGGTTACACAAGCCACTAAGCACTGTTACTATGACAACTTGAAGGGCTTGCTCAACAGCATGTATTATAGGGATATATGTATTTATTATAAGCTCAGGGAGCTACCCAGCTCTGCTTGTGCACAGCTACACTCTCAGCAGTGCAATAGCACCATCTACTGACATAAATGTGTATTGCTTCAATACAAAACAATGTGTAGTGTTGTGGGTCTGTGTACTATGTTAGAATGGTTACTTCAGTACTTCAGGGGGGCTGTTTACATTAAGAAACCATACATAGCCTTTTCCAACCCACTACAGTATCATCATTTTCTGCTGGTTGAAAGGCGATGCCTGTGTGTTTGCTGTTTAGACACAGTTTGTATTTCTCTGTTGTTTCTCGGTTGTCTTTCCCTTATTTCTAGCATAAAATATGATAATTTACTCACCCAGACAACTTTGGTGTCATTACAAGTTGTTCCAACGAAATTAGCTCCAGTGGAGTGGCGCGTATATCCTTATAATTCGAGTACACGGGGCACCCAAGCGCAGCCTCCATATAACGCATTATCTGCTGCGAAGCTCGTTCATTTCACCAATATTTTGTTATGATACACTAGTGCTATTCCCCTCCGAGCCCGTGGTGGCATGTAATCAACATCCGGCCCTGATCTGGATGATGTCATTTCCGAACGCCGCGCGCAGCCACAACACGGCTCACTCTGCGGCGGTCGGCTCGTTTAGCTGCAATTTGGCACAGCTATTGTTCGTTACTGCGTATTTCCAAATTGTCCGAACAAAATGACCAATTGGACGAAGCTCAGCTTCCACAGGCTTCCTCTCCGCAACCTGGACTTACTGAAGCTCTGGCTAGTTGTGCTGAAAATGGACCCGAATACTCAAGTGGAAGCATTGAGAGGTGCGGATCATCGGGTTTGCAGTGCCAATGAGAGATGGCCAGAAAATTCAGCGTCTGAACCTCAGGAAGAATGCTATCCTGATGGTCGCAGAAGGCACAACAGACACAACGGAGGTAATGCATTTCTAATGCAGGTTTGGGTAATGACTTTATTAGGCTATAACCTGTGCACATGGATCGGTGTAATATAAATAAATAGATAGATAGACTTTATACATCCCAAGCTGGGAAATTACAGTGCAATAGCAGCATTACACATATAATAGGGCCCTAGTTTGGTGGCGCAGCGCAGGTGGCGCAAGGTAGCGCAGCTGGTCTAATGCAAGTTTGGACCAGCGCAGCCTGGCTCAAGGTCAGTCTGGCAGATTGGCAGATCGCGCTGCGCTGAGATAGGCGTGGCCGCGCAGCAGGGGGAGGCGTCACAGATTCAGCTTGATGCAGTGGAAGTTTTGTGCGAAAATGTCCCGCCGAGGTTGCGCTGAAAGCTCGCCACCTCAAACCAGGTCTACTCTCAGCGCAGAGCGAAGACCAGGTCTACTCTCAGAGCAGGGCGGAGACCAGGTCTACTCTCAGAGCAGAGCGAAGCGCAGCAGGTGCAGTGGAAGTTTGGCTGACTGACCTGCAGTGCACACACGTCACCAAGACCTCACAGGCAGATCTCCACAGTTCCAGACACATTTAGATGCAATAAATATCCACAATAACCACTATTTAATGCAACTAATGGAATCAACACGTGAATTTATATCTATATACAGGGTTCAAACTTAACTTTAAAAATCTACTGGCCAGAAAGATTTTTTACTGGCCAAAAATTATGTATAGCTGTTTTGTATATTTTTCATCGTGTATTGTATATTTTTAAATGTGTTTAACTGTTATAATACACTCATAAGCATTTTTAACACATATCATAGCAATATTAGCATATTATTGTGTGGAATAAGGGAATGAGTCAAATTTGCCTTTTTTTCCTTAAAGGTTTATTTATAAAACATACTTTCTTTGCTTAAAAATATTAACATTTAATGTATTAACTTGCATTGTTAAAGCAGATAAATCAACTAATCAACTTCACTTCACTTAATCTTAAACCATTAAAACAGATACACAGAAATTCAGTCTAGAGGACTTAACCCTCTTCATCAGACTCCTCAACACAGTCCTTCATATCAGGCCTTCTTGCTCGTGCTCCATCTGTGGACCACAGGTCAATGGCGGGGTCAGGGTCAAACATGTTGATGTCAGCAGAGGTGAGCTGCACTGTGAGGAGGTCTGTTAGGGAGGTAGGGGTCAGTCTGGACCTCCAATCAGATTTAACCTAAATAGAAACATAAAATAAAGAACGGGGAAAATGGCAGTGAGGGATTTATTGCTTAGTTTGTTTACACTCAGAGAACAGCTCAAATTGGTAGTGTCTGTATGCAAGTTTACCTGCTTCATGGCACTGAAGCCGCGTTCACAGTCAACTGTGGATGCTGGCATGGAAAGCAGTAGGTCCATCAGATCAAGTACATCTGGGCAAAGGTCTCTGTGTCGTCTGTTTACTTCAGGCCAGGACAGCATTTGTACACTTCCCTCTTGGTACAACCGTGATTTCAAGAAGGTCCACTGGTCAGGTATTTTTTCCTCACAGACACCAGCACAATTCAGCACTTCCTTGAAATGCTGACAAAGTGCTTCAATCTCTTGGTCCCCAAAGTCTGAATGACATTAATGACATAAAGTCCATATCAGTCAAAGGGTATTTTTATTATATTTCATTTTCTAAATAAATTAAAACTAAATTTACACTTTCATAGCCCTATTTCGAAGCCTGACATACTGCAGCCTGACATACTGCATATCAAACATTGCTTAATACAATGGCATTTTACCCTGTTCGAATACATTTCAATGCGCCAGCTAGCCCTAAGCTTATATAGCTCCTAGTAGTTATTAGTTTTTAATGTAGCCTACATTCAAAAGATTCTTACTGACATGACCCTCAACACACCTGCTGCACTTGCTGGCTCTGCCCAGTTATGGAAACTGGACAGTTTTGTGGCTGACAGACCCCCTGCACTGAAGTCCTTGAACCTGTCTTCCAGGCCACTGATGAGTTTGGCCAGCAAGTCTTGAGAGGACTTGGCTGTTTTGTTGTCACCTGTTCTGGCCAATTCCACCCCTTCATACATCAGGCCACTAGTGGCCTTCAGCATGGGTCCCTCTCTAATCACAAGTAGACATGATTGTTTTGAGAATTTTTGTTTACATTCACATTTATGTTTCTTCTTTCCCTGTATAAATTGATGTAGACCAATAATTAAGACATCCACAGTAGATTTTAGCCTATGGAATTACAAAGAGCAGAATAATGACAAACCTGGTTCTGTACTTTTCAAGCACAGTCTTGGTGGCAACAATGGAGCTGTGTGCTTCTGCAAGAGTGACCCCAGACCTCTGAAGTGATGCAGAGAGGCTGCTCAAGTGGGACAAGATATCATGCAGGAAACCACAGAATCTCAGCAGAGAGCTATCCCTGGGCTGAGGAATTTCTTAGCTTTTGTCTGCTGGATCCAACGTACACCCTGGGTATCAGGCGATTGAACCTGGAATAAAAACAAACAAATAATCAACATCAAATTAAAAATGAACCTGTAAGCTCTAACTAACTCAAACAGGACAGTGGCTCATAGAATAGAATAGAAAAATACTAAATCCACCATGCTCCTGGCCTAACAAATGGCATTGCGCGTCTTAATAGCGGCAGGAATGTTTTATTTTATTTTATTATATTATTATATAATACATTATAGTATCCAACCAGACACAACAAAACATTTATGGAAATCACCTTTTCCAGGTGCTGTACAATCGGCGCATATCCTCTTAGGAAGTTCTCCAATGCCCGTAAGAGGTGGCCAACCCATCGAGTCCCCCCAATTCTGGTCGGCATCAAGGCAGTCTTGTTGAGGGCCTCACTGGTGCTCAGCAAGGTGGCCCTGTTAAGAGGGCTTTGGTGGTAAAAACTGTACAGGCCAGAAAGCAATTGTTCAACTCTCTGGAACGTGGTGTTGGTCTTGATGGAATCATTGAATGCCAGCTCCAGTCGATGGGCCATGCAGTGCACTCCTACAACATATCCCCTGTCTCCTCGCAACCTGCTGACCACACCGTTCATGGCCCCAGTCATCACGGCTGCTCCGTCCGTGGCACAGGCTACCAGCTTTGACTCCCAGCCAGGAGAAATAGCATTTATGAGCCCCCTAATGGCAGCAGTGATGTGGGTTGTATCAGCTTTCTCAACTGCATCTATCCCTATTAACCTGACACTCACATTTCCTAATCTGCATAGCTGGACATAAAGGAGCTCCTCCTCAATCACTGCGCTGTCAGTTGAGCCATCAGCAAGGATGGACAGGAATTTTGAGCCATCCAAAAGCTCTTGTGTCTTCTGCCTTTCAACTCTGGCAATGTAGTTGACAAACTGCCTACACTCCATATCATTCCTGTAGGTCTGGCCAACTGTTACCCCTTTCTTCTCATCTAAACTGCAATGACAAGAAAAGAAAAGAACATTAACACAATATAACAATATACAGATTGGTGTTATAGCCTTTATAGAAAAATATACTACTACTTTATAAGTGACACTTTAATATAAAGTTTTAATAACCTTTCTAAATTAACTATCAGAATATTTTTTTCTGGCGACTTAGTAGTAATATCATTTAGCATGTTCACAAATGTGTCTTTTCTAATACCTATATTAAACATGTTGAACATAACATCACATAATTGTTATTTAGTTATTCTTTTAACACATAGTTAACAATGCTTAGCAAACATATTAAGATAGAGTACAGTGAAAAGTCAACACATCCATCACACATGATACATCTCTAAGTACAAACCAAAAATAAACTTACTCGCACATCCAAACGAAGTCCCTGTAAGGTCTGGATTTCTTGGCGATGGCATGCGCATTTCTGAAGAGTATCCTCATTTTAGCAAGAGTCGACTCTGAAAGTTTGGTCAACTTTTGCACATATTTAGCAGCCATTTGAGGGTTTGTCTGTGCCGTGTGCGCGGCGAAGCACTCCTGGTGTACTTTTGATGCAAAACATGATCCCGTCCTTGAATTTAAGCCATTCTCTTTGTTGGCCTGATTCTGTCGTGAACCATCTCTGGTTGAACTTTCTAGCGTAACTCACAGCAGTCTCGGCGGTGGTCGCTACGTCGTCACGGTGATTAGCCTGGTTGTTTTTTTCCGTTCTCGGGGATTTGGAGGGTGGACACACTCCCGGAATGTGCCTCCACATTTTTCGACCGGGAACAGTTATGGCCACTGGCCTTATGGCCTCTTTTCTGTTGTTTGTTTCTCCTCTCCTTTACCGCTTGTCGGAGCTGAACACAAATCGCGTCTCGGTCTCCCTGGATACGGGGCGGGACTAACAGAGAAAATGGCGGATCGCAGATCTACAAGCTCACAAATCCTTGCTTTACAGCATGTTGTGAGCTTGAAGATCTGCACGACATCGGCGCACAACCCAAGCGTCACAGCCGGGCCGGGAGGAACATCAAAGTAGTTTGACCGGACCCTATTTTTTTTCACTCGCCAGAGTGGCCAGTCAGCTGGCTTCCTTTACTCGCCAAAGGTTCAAAGTTAGTCGCCACTGGCGACTGGCGACCGCTAATTTTGAACCCTGTCTATATAGATTGTCCCGTCACATCTGACGTCAGATCAAAGCAGAGATCAAATGCTGTCGGCAGCGTAATGGAAACTCCACCTGAATTAACACAGCAGGGACGAACTGGCACTGAAAAGCAGCTGTGGATGTCCCAAGAGCAGGACTGTGAGGGTGGATGACTGCATGTCGCTGCCGTGTTGAGATACACACTGTGCCGTTGTGATGATCCGCTTTATTTATTTATTTACTTATTAATTTATTAGCGAGCGGGCGAGCGACCGCGTCGTCACGCAGCCGTAATGAAAAACAAAACTCAAATCATCATCTCTCTTAGCCCACCACAACAGCCACGGCATCAGATAGTCAGTATATAGCCGTTACTCAGCATCTCATCATATCAACTTTATTTAAAGGAAAAGCCCCTTGAGGTGGATCACCTCGTTTTCAAGGGGGATCCTTAGCATCTCAACAATCAACACTGTTACAGACAGAAGCAAAACAGAGCCAAGACAAAAACGAAAGGACAATCAGAAGAAAGGAGACAGAGATAAAAAAAACATAAGGCAATGCACATACAAAACAACAACAGAGCACACGGGGAAAGGAGACGCATACATTGTACATGTACATCAGACACCTCCAAGACCAGGCAGATATCACGCACTAGAAGCAAGAGCATTGTGTTTTTAGGTGGTTAAGTAACTCAGTCTTGAAGGTATGTAGAGAGGATATGGAGCGAAGGGAGTTTGGCAGGTTGTTCCAGTCAAAAGGTGCTTTGAATTTAAAGGCTCTTCTCCCAATGACTCTGGATGTTCTGGGAACAGTAAAGGAGGGATATTGCAACTGTCTGAGTAAGTATGATGATGAGTGTGGAACAAAGTATTGTTTAAGGTAAGGTGGGCAGTTCAGAAAAATGCATTTAAAGATAAACTGTAACCAGTGGGAGTGCATTCTAGCGTTAGGGGGAAGCCAATCAAGTGTTTCATATAAGGTGCAGTGGTGGGTGTGATATGGACATTGTAGGGTGAATCTGCATAGGCTGTTAAAAGTGACATACAGAGGATTTAGGATTGTTTCAGAAGTATTTTGATAAACAATATCAGCATAATCTATGATTGGAAGTACTAGCTGCGTGATGATTCTTTTCCTGACTGGGAGGGTGAAGCAATTTGCTGACCTATACAGTTGACCTATAATGCAGTTCACTTTTTTAATAACAGAGTCAATGTGTGCACTAAAAGAGAGTTCATTGTCCAGCCAGATACCCAGATATTTAAAGGTGTCCACATTTGTTAATTGCGATCCATCAAGACAGTTAATGGCGAGCTCACTGCATGCATTGAGTTTATGCCTGGTCCCAAATAACATACAGCAGGATTTGGTTTTATTCAAAAGCATTTTGTTATTGTGAAACCAGTTTTGGACTGAAATGAAACCAGATTGCAGTGAGCTTTGTATGTGTGATATGTCAGAGTGGGATGCATAGATTACTGTGTCATCAGCATATAAATGGGTGTGGCAACTGGAGAGACTATTTGGCAGGTCATTTCTGAATATTGAGAAGAGCAATGGACCAAGTGAGGAGCCTTGTGGAACACCTTTTTCCATGACCAAATAGTTTGACTGCGTACCATTTAGTACAACACAGTGATGCCTATTATGTAGGTAAGCATTGAACCATAATAATGCAGGTCTCGATAAACCAATGGAATAGAGTTTGTCAAGCAGTAGGTAGCGATCCACCATGTCAAAGGCCTTAGTCAAGTCTATAAAAATGGAGCCAGTTAATTGGCCTTTGTCAAGGGAAGAGAATATATCATTTGTAAATTTGAGAAGTGCAGTAGTGGTGGAGAAGCTTGGTCGGAAACCAGATTGAAATTGACTTGGTTTTGGATTTTGATAAATTCCTTAGAGATCTATAGGTTTCCCAGTCAAATGGGTCTCTTGTGACTCTATATTTTGCCCAGGCTCTGTCTCTTGTTTTAAACAGATTAATTAGCTCAGGGTTGATCCAGGGTAGGTGATGACCTTTGACCCTGATTGTCTTCCATGGAGCATGTAAATCAACAGTATTCATAAACTCAGTATACAGGAAGTTCCAAGAATCCTCAACAGAAGGAATAAGTTCAAATCGCTCCCAATTAATATTTAGTACATCCTGAATAAAATTATCCACATTCAGGTTCTTATATTGTCTCATTTTAATGTATTTTGCGGGAGGCCTAGGTATTCTGATCTTCCAAACACAGAAGATTACACAATGATCGCTAAAACAGTCAGATAGGACACCTGATTTAGTGATCCTGTCAGGGTTGGAAACCAGAATCCAGTCAAGTAGAGATGCCGACCTCTGAACTATTCTAGTTGGCTCATTGATGAGTTGCGTGAGATTTGCACTACCAAGTAGAGTTCTGTCCTTGGAGGATGAGCGATCCAGCCAATTGTTATTAAAATCACCTAAGATGATCAGCTCATTCTTGCAGTTAAGTGAGTTGATGGTGGTTAATATATTGTTAGTAGATTCAGACGGGGCAGAGGGGGGCCTATAGATGTTACCTATAATTAGTTGTTTATGTTTATGTAGAGTGATCTTAATAAAAAGACATTCAAAGTGAATGGGATCAACTTCAGGTGTTAGACGCTCAGAGACTAGGTGAGAGGCAACATAGGTAGCTACACCACCTGCTCTACTAGGTCTATCAGCTCTATATAATAAATAGTTGTGAATGTGGATTTCCTCATTATGAATGTTGCTGTGTAGCCATGTTTCAGAGAGCGTGATTATAGAGGGTCTATGATCAGCCACCCAGGCTTTGAGTAAGTCAATTTTTGGAGCAAGGCTCCTTATATTAGCATGAATAATTTTTAGACCTTTAACATTATCCATAGTAAGCAGATAGGGTGGATCTGGAAAATGATTTACTGGGTCCTTTAAAGTAAGACAGGCCAAAACTTGCTGCTGGAGAGGTCATGTGAGTTGTGCTGGAAGCAGTAGGTAAGCGAGCACACTGAAATGACACAAAGACAGACAGACAGACAACGGACAACATACAGACGGACAGACAACAGACAACATAGAAGGCACAGAGCAACATCCTCCTTAAATACAGGCAGGAGCAAAAGAACAAGATAGACGAGAACAAAACCAAAACCAATAGTCCCATGCCAATAAATGAATATGTCCACCAGGGTGGGGTAGATGACCCATAGAGTGATCTGCAATGAGATCCTAAGGTTGACAGGAGTCAGGTCAGGGCATGAGTCACGTGACTACTGTTTTGTAAGGGGAAGGGCGCAGGGCGCACTGATGACGTCAGCAGCATGCGACCTTGTTTACATGCAAGCGCAACACAGGATCACAGCATGGAGCATAGCCATAGCATGGTAACTCCATCAAAGTTGGGCAGAAAGTTACAAAACAGAGTCAAAAGTGGAGATATACATATGGTTGCGAGTGGAGATCAGTACAGGCAAGTAGGCTCATCACGCCGAAGAATTAGATGTCGGAATACTTGGTGACGACTCGGGCGAGGCACCTGCTGGAGCCAGGTGAGCTGTGGACGGAGCATCTTGCAGCGGCGGCTGCGCCTCAGTCTGTCCTGGCCTCCGGTTCTCGTCGCCGCCAGATAGCCAGTATGTGATGTCGGAATTTCTGAACAGTTTCCCATCGATGTACAGCTTGTCGACGGACAGGCGGGTTCTTTTCATCGCGTTTCGGGCCGCGCGCATCACTGGGTAGAGGAGTCTCCGCCTGCGCAGGATCTCGGGTGGGAATTGATCGGAGATTGAGAACGGAGTGTTCTTCAGCCTTTTCCCTTTTCCCATGATGGCAAGCTTCATCTTTGAATCCATAAGTTTGGCAACAACGGGACGAGGCCTCGTCATCCCAGGTTTGGATTGCCCCATGCGGTGCGCCCTGGAGAAGTGGATAGCCTCCACCTCCCGCTCCTCGAGCTTGAGGCTGTCTTTCAGGAAGGACTTAACCAACTGTTCTGTTTCCATGTAAGTTTCCTTGCCATTTTCAGGTATCCCATGAAAGATAACATTGTCCCTCATGTTGCGGCATTGCATATCCAGGACGTCTTTTGACAGGTGGAAATTGTCATACTGAAGATCGGTCACTTGTTGTTTGAGGCAGTTTACGTCCACCCTCAGTGATGCATTGTCTTTTCTTAGGACATCAATTGTAGCCTGACTGAACTCAAGTGATGCTCGTAGATCTTTGACATCCTGTGATAGCTGAGTCAACAGTTCAAGTTTCTCCATCTGGGTCTTAATTTGTCTTATGGAGTCTCGTATTTCTGATAAGTCTATTGAGAGTGAGCCATCTGTGGAGTCACCGCAGCTAGCGCCCTGCAGCTCCTGCTGCTTCACCAGGCGTTTGCGTTTGCTTCTCCCAGGCATGTTGTTGAAACATGCGTCAATATAAGACTCCAGTTCCTCGATGGTTTCGTGGGCAAAGGACTCCAGATTGAAGGTAGCTTTGTTGAGTGCAGATCACATTAAGTTAAATAGGCATAATAGGGAAAAATTGGCACAGTGTTCTGCTCAGCCTAGCACACCGTCGGCCATCTTCCCTTCCTTCAATCTTCCATGACATCATCACAGAAAAAAAATTAAAAAGAGACGGACAGACAGAGAGAGAGAGAGAGAGAGAGAGAGAACAGAGAGTGCAGTCAGTGCTGTCGCAGCAGAGCGTGCGCCATCATGAAGAGAGAGCGTCCTTTACGCTGATATGCTCCTGGTTTCATCCCTGTTACCATGGTGTTTGTTTATGTTGTGATTAGTGTACACCTCTCATCTTTCTTACACAGGGTTTGAATAAATATGAGTTTCTTTATTAGTTTATTAGTTGTTGTTTTTTACACTGGGCAGCGGTTCTCAGTGTATCAGATCAAACCTGATTAAGTATATTAGTAAACTCATTATTGGTCACTCTGAGCTCGGACCTCCGGACCAAAACAGCTGTTTCCTCCTGGGAGAGGTTCGGCCTCTGGCGCCGCTGTCTCCTCCGTCCATGTCAAAGTATCGGCTGTGTTAATCCCACTTCACGCCTTTCTCTCCTCCTCCTTTCTCCTTCCCGCCCTGTCTCCTCCCTCTTTGCCGTTTGCGCCGGTAGGAGGGACGAGGGGAGTACCTGCGCTGGGCTGCATCGGACTGCGCTGTCCACCAATCTTGCAAATGCACCTGGACACGCCTCATTGGCGTAGCGAAGCTGCGCTGAGCTTAGACTGCGCTTGGTCCAGGAAACTAGGGCCCATAGTGACAATAACAACACAAAGAATAAAAAGAACAACCTATAGATAATAAAATAGAATTTCAAATTGGAACATAGACACGCACCCGTACCTACATGTAGGCTACAAATAGAAACCTTATCAACAGTGTATTCAACTAAAAGCTGTTTTTTCATGATCCTGTGTAACATACTTATTTTATTTTTTAGGAAAGTGCCAGTGGTCAGGTATATTTTCCGGAACCAGACTTTGAAACTGGATCTGGATCGTCTTGGCCTCATTTATCCTCTGCATTGACTCTAGTGCTCACGAGTCCACCTCAGACAACACCACGCACAAGACGATCCCTATCTGGGAAATACATTGCTTTGGATCCTACATGGTCACTCAGTGGTAAGTGGTCACACTCGGATGGAAACTAGCACTAGCTGCTACAACCCGGCACATTTATATGTTTTTATATGTCCATTAATGTGCATTGTCCCACCCAAATAAACCAATAAAAAAAAAAAAAAAAAATGTCTTTTATGGATATTAGCAGAGTATCTATTTTGCCCCTCCATTATTACACAATGTGTACTGTTTTTGTGTGCACAAGAACCCGATCCCATCCACATCAACCTCCACTTTGATTACTGCACACCCGTCTGCCTCTACATCATTGCCATCACTGCAAGTGAGTTGAGAGGCTTGTCTGTTATTCTTTGTAAAAGGACAAACATGTCTGCATACAAAAGTTGTCATCTAAATGTTACTATGATAGTGAAAATTTCTTTCCACAACTATCTTGTGTCTTCAGAGTGAAGAGGAAGGTGAAATGGGTCCAGAAGTGCGTGATGTCAGCATGAGTTTTGGGGACTTGGTTCTAGATCCCACAGACACCAGCTTTGTACCACCAAGTTCCGGCTCGCCTTCCAGGGGTCCATGCCTATGTTCCCACAGCCCTATGTTCCCACTGGACTCTCTCTACTTATCTGGGGCCTCATTTATCAAAGAGGGTGTAAAACTGCTACTAAAGTTTTGCGTACGGCGAAAAGACGAAAATGGCGTACACCCAAAATATTTACACCTTTTTCAGATCAATCAAACTGTGCGTACGCACAACTCTCCGCAATTTCCCTTTGATAAATCACACCGGACCCAAGAATGGTGCACACGTGAACACACCTCTTACTCCACCCCCGGAATGCCTATATACAACTATATATGGTCAGCACGTGCATATTTAATTAGCCATGTGCTCCGTGGAGCGGCTACAAAGTGACAACAAAGTGACAACGGAGACAACGGGCGGAGGACGGGGGAAAGAAGCAGAACTTCTCCGCTTCTCCGAAAGCAGATACACGGGCAATAAATCAGTCAGAAAAATGATTTTTTTTTTTTTTTTTACACCTAGATGTTAAAACAATAAGCAGGATTTCCACGATAGTTACCATTACTTTGAACTGTTACGTTGTCTCAGTCTTTATTCTCTCGTCAGCTCCAAACTCACGTGCACCTCGTTAACTCAGGTGACAGAATAATAACAGTCTCAGTAGCTGCAGATCAGTGTGCGCTGCTGCCGGTGTGTTTTTAAACTTGGATGGTTTGATCCTTGTCAGACGTCACACTAGAGTGTGTAAAAGCAAAAAAGCAAAATCCTCAATCCGCTCTGTTTATCAATTAACATATAGCCTAGTGTTATTATAGAGCGGGTTGGATTGCCAGCATCAACGGTCCACCACTACTGCAATTACTTCAAAAAAATCCTACTGTCTCTTCTAAATGTACTCCGCTCCTCTCTCCCTCTCACACTGCAGTTCTCTGACTCAGCAACGGTGTCGCCAATTCCTCCTGTTCCTCAAAAAAGGCGTAAATCACGGTACGCCAGGGTCAAAATGGGTGTAAATGTCCGCACTTTTCCCCGTCAGGTTTTGGCTTGATAGATCACAAATTTGGCGGAGAAAAGTGCGTACGCACAAAACGGGGGGAAAAGGGTGTAAAAAAAGGTGTATTCACAATGATAAATGAGGCCCCTGGACTCTATCTATCTGGCCTGTCTAGCCTAGAGTCGCACCTCCTTCAACTTTTCCAAATCTGTCCCAAGTGTACCAGTTCAATAACTGAGACTACAATCACCACCAAAGGCAGCCAAATCAAAATCCAATGGAACTGTGGGAAACACTCTGGTTACTGGCAATCATGTACTAACCGAAGAGGCATGCCAGAAAATAATCTGCTAATCTGTGCATCAACAGTTTTCACTGGATCCACGTACACAGATTTAGCAGACTGGGTAACTCTTCTAAACATTCCCTTTCCTCACCAAACACAGTTCTACAACATTCAGAGGACCTACCTTCTACCCGCCATACTGTCTGCCTACCAAGATAAACGTGACCAAAACATATCTCAGCTTGTTGACGACTCACAATTCGGAAAGAGGCATGAACTGTGCGGTGATGCCATGTGTGATAGTCCAGGTAAATATTAGTTATTGTTAGCAATATTACATAATCATCTCATATGCCATCATAACCCCAACCCCCCTCCAACAGGAAACTGTACCATCTGTGTTTCTCTTCTAAGGTTACAGTGCAAAGTACTCCACCTACTCTTTCCAAAATGACGCCACCAAGCAAATTGTCCATTTTGAATTGGTCCAGGTAAATTTATCTATCCAAAAATAAAATGCACTGTGAGAAGGAAGAAAAAAAGAAGAAGGAGAAAATCACCTGTGGATGTACAACTTTTGAATATCTACTATGCTCTAGGTGTCAGAAGCAACAAGCTCTGTCGCGATGGAAGTGATGGGATTCCAGAGGGGCCTGAACGAGTTGCTGGACTGTGGGGTGGATGTGGCCGTGATGACCACTGACCGATCGCCCTCCATCCGGAAACTATTGAGAGAAGAATATCCCAAAATCCGGCATGAGTTTGACCCCTAGCATGTTGTCAAGGGTAAATTACTGTTATAAGCCCACACATTTTATTGTCTAAAACACAGCATAGAAGTGCATATTGATAGCTTTCAGTCACGTGACTTCCCAATGACCTGGCGGTCAAAAGCAACATTCCAAAATGGCCCCGCAACGGACTTTCTATGGACAAACAACCGAGTAATGACTTAAATCATCTGCCAGCAGCCGAGAAAGAAAGATATAAAAAACAGCTTTGAAGTTTTGGGCACTTGTGACCCATATTCAACACCAGCTGCTGTATACCAGCTGTTTAAGATGACCAGTTCCCTGCCGAAGCTGGAGTTGGGCGATGTTTACATTTACTTGGTGGAGAATCCATCATCCTCCACCGCTTGTAACCAATATTTCCGGTGTTATGGCTCAACTGGTTTCTGATTAAAAGCCCCATTTTGTAGTTTTTTGATCTTAAAATAATGTTTCTGAACTCATTGAAGTGGTAGAAATGTACCTGTAACTTTCCTGTGTGGGAACACCGTCCTGGTACCGCAGCTCCGCTGAGCTCCACAGTCTGAGCTCCAGCCCACTGAGCCCAGGCTCCCTGCTCCTCTCACCCACAAACCAGAGCCCTTAGCTGGGCTGCACGGTGACCAGCTGCCCCCCTCACCCCGGAGCTTTGCTACGCACCGCTACCGACGGCAACGATGACGGTGGTCCGATAGCAGCAAAGGAGCCATTTCTTTGTAGCAAGATAGAAACTGCGATAGTTTTTGTTGGTCTTCAGGTCGTTGGGGAGACTGTTCCATTCACCAATGGCCTTAACAGAAAAAGCTGATTGGCCAAAGGTGGATTTTCAAAATGGAATTTTACAGTCTCCACACGTTGCAGATCTTAAAGCTCTTGTTTTGTTTTCTGAACAAGGAAGGTCAAATTTTTTCAGTGGAGGAGGAGCTGTATTATTAATTATTTTATGAACTAGACAGATGTTGGACAGTTTACAGATATTATCAAAACTTAGTAAATTATGTTTGACAAGAATGTTGCAAAGATGGTGCTGTCTGGTTTTCTTGTCCATGACCTTCAATGCCTGTCCGTAAAGAGACCTGATTGGATTAAGTGCAGTGTGATTGGCCTGAGACCAGCATGGCATACAGTATCTTAAGTAGGGAAGTATCATGGCATTGAAGTACATTATAGCAGCACTGGATGTTAAAGAATTTCTGATGTGGCGGAAGTTCATGAGGTTAAATTTCAAGGCGTGAGACATTTTTTTTAGGTGTTTTTTAAAATTCAGATTAGAGTCAAGGGTGACCCCCAGGTATTTAAATACCTCCACAGTTTTTATCGTTTGATTGTTTACAATTATTTCTTGTTCTGTTTGTGGAAGTACATGGCCACTGTCTTGTCTGTGTTCAAAGTGAGATGTGTCCGGTGGAGCCATTCTGATATTCTCTCCATAGCGTCTGAGAGTGTAACAGCCACTTCTTCATGATTTTTCCCGTGGGCAAAAATGACTGTGTCATCCGCATACATTATTGTTTCTACGTTGTCACAGATAGTAGGTAGGTCATTAATATAAATACAAAATAAAAGGGGGCCAAGGATTGAGCCTTGAGGAACACCCATGCTACAGCCTTGAAAGGAGGACAGATTGTTTTTGATCCTAACGGACTGGGTGCGCCCCGCCAGGTAGGACTGCATCCAACTGAGTACATTTTCTGACAATTTAAATTTAGTTAGCTTGGAGAGAAGAATTGAATGATTCATTGTGTCAAACGCCTTGCGCAAGTCCAGAAAGACAGCCCCTACAACACCCCCTTTGTCCATCTTTTCCCTGACGACCTCTAAAAAATAGCAGCAGGCCGTTTCTGTTGAATGGTTTTTACGGAAACCAAATTGCATAGAGTTAAGTAATTTTTCATTATCAATATGAGACTTCAGCTGTTCCGCAACCTCCTTTTCCAGGACTTTAGAAATAGCAGGAAGTATGCTTATTGGCCTGTAGTTAGCCATTTCGTGTCGGGCTCCTGATTTAAAAACTGGGGTTACGATAGCAGACTTCATGGTAGAAGGGAACACACCACTTCCTAGTGACAGGTTAATAATATGAGTTAGTGGTTCAGCTAGGCTGCTCTTATACTTTTTCAGGAAGGCAGGGTCGAGTCCCCATGTGTCCTTTGCTCTGGATTTGGAAAGAGAGGCAAGGAGTTTGTCAATACCTGATTTGTTTACATTAAAAAAGTGCATTAGAGAATCAGGAGGCGTGGAAAAGCTGAGTGACATACGAGAATGATTCTTTGTAGCACATGATTGACTATTTTCACCACCTGCTTGAATATTTGTAGTACATATTTCTTTAAGATCACATGATTTTATGCTGTTTAGAACACATGATTGGTTGTTTGCAACACATGATATATCACAGGAAGGACAATTTATAACACATGATTGGCTGTTAATAATACATGATTTAAAGGATTCACCCAATTCCAACACTGAACTAATAAAATAAGTGTTGAAAGTATTTGCCATCTCTAAGCCGTCTGTTACGGTTTTTTGTGCAGTTACCCTAAGTTCAGAGGGACTGCTGTAATTCTTGCTTTGATCCCTACCTGTTAATTTGTCAATGCAGGTCCAGATCATTTTACTGTTCCCCTGCGCTTGTTGTATAATATCAATGAAAAAGTCTGCTTTGGCCTTTCTGATCTGTCTTGTTGCTCTATTTCTAAGGGTTTTAAACAGTAGTCGATCAGTTTCCAGCCCTGATTTTAAGGATTTTCTGAGGGCAGTATCCCTGTTTTTTAGTAGTTGCCCTAGCTCCGCCGTAAACCATGGGAGGGCCTGCTTCCGTTTGAACATTTTTGTTTTAGAGAATTTACCCAATAGATTTAAGAGCGTTGTTTGCAGCTCCTTACATGCCTTCTCACAACATACATTTCCAGTCACATTATCCCAGTTAGTTGTTTTCAGTTCGGATTCCAATTTTACAAGGTCTTTCTTGGGTATAAATGAAATTGCTGTGCCCTTGTTGTTTATGTCATTTAGGGTTCTATATCTCTGCTTGTTAAGTTTTCTTGTAATTAATGTCAGGTTGTGATCAGAAATTCCTGTGACAAGGTTGTAGCTTTTGGTTACACGGTCAGGCTTATTAGTGAAGATTAAATCAAGTAGGGTTCTGGAAGATTTTGTTATTCTTGTAGGATTTTTAATTATCTGAGTCAGGTGGAATTTATCCATTTGGTCCTTTAACTTTTTACGCCGGCTTTTGTCCAGCCAGTCCAGGTTAAAATCCCCCATTAAAATAACTTCTTTGTTATTACAGGTTTTAAGGATGTCAGCTACCATTGTTGAGAAAAGACACATTTTCTTTGGGTGGTCTATAAAAAACTATGACATTAAAACACATTTCTGGAGATAATCTTATTTGGGCTCCAACACATTCAGTTTCATTTTGGGGGAACTCAAGCTGTGTACAAGATAGACTGTTCCTGACATATAATATAACGCCACCACCTTTGCCAAGCGCACGGTCCCTTCTGAAGCTGGTGTAGCCTGTTATGTTAGTGATGCCAGGAGCGCTAGTTGGAGTTAGCCAAGTCTTCTAATTGTTCAGTTTGAGATATTATGCTTCTTATGTTAATGTGCCCACCTAGTATTCCTTTGGGTTTCGCTGTGGGGTCCCATAGCACCTTGGCATGGTTTACAGTTTGGAAAAAACTGGTATTGTTACCTTTAGTGCTGGGTAGTGAGCTGGATGAGCTGGCCTTCTGGTGAATGTTGTTCCCTTCCTGACTGATGGAGGGGGCTTCTCAGCTGCTGGGCTAACGTTAGCCGTAGGCGCCCCCCCGCTGAGGGCCGCTGGTGGTGGTGGGGGCTTCTCAGCTGCTGGGCTAACGTTAGCCGTAGGCGCCGGTGGTGGTGGGGGCTTCTCAGCTGCTGGGCTAACGTTAGCCGTAGGCGCCAGTGGTGGTGGGGGCTTCTCAGCTGCTGGGCCAACGTTAGCCGTAGGCGCCGGTGGTGGTGGGGGCTTCTCAGCTGCTGGGCTAACGTTAGCCGCCGCTGGTGGTGGTGGGGGCTTCTCAGCTGCTGGGCTAACGTTAGCCGTAGGCGCCGGTGGTGGTGGGGGCTTCTCAGCTGCTGGGCTAACGTTAGCCGTAGGCGCTGGTGGTGGTGGGGGCTTCTCAGCTGCTGGGCTAACGTTAGCCGTAGGCGCCGGTGGTGGTGGGGGCTTCTCAGCTGCTGGGCCAACGTTAGCCGTAAGCGCCCCCCCGCTGAGGGCCGCTGATGGTGGTGAGGGCCTGTTGGCTGCTGGGCTAACGTTAGCCGTAAGCGCCCCCCCCGCTGAGGGCCGCTGATGGTGGTGAGGGCCTGTTAGCTGCTGGGCTAACGTTAGCCGTCGGTGTAGCTCCGCCGCTGGCCGCCGGAGATAGATGAAGCTTCTCAGCTGCTGGGCTAACGTTAGCCATAGGCGTCCCCCCGCTGAGGGCCGCTGGTGGTGGTGAGAGCCTACTGACTGCTGGGCTAACGTTAGCCGCCGCTGGTGGAGAGCCGGGGCCGGGGGCCAGCGACGCTAGCTCCCCAGCTAGCATCGCAGGTGGTGGTGGCCCGGTGTCCGCTGGTTCAGCCGCCGCCGCTGGTGGAGAGCCGGGGCCAGACCTAGTGCCTTGCTTCAGTTTTAAAAGACGAGCAGCTGCGCCCCCCCCCCCCCCATGATTAGGATGATCAAAAACAGTACTTAGCTTCTCTTTAAACACATCAAAAGGTAAAGAACAAAAGTCCTCATGGGAACTAGCTGCTTCTGCCCAGGCCAAAGCTCTACCCCTCAGCAACCCCAGCACGTAACGTATCCTGGATGCAGCAGAGGAAAAAGATGCAGGACGTTGAGCAAAAACCAGTCCACACTGCAACAAAAATCCTCGGCAAAGATCCAAATTGCCATCAAATGGCTCAGGGTCACTCACGTGAGAGTCCTTGGGAGAAACGGTGTCTGGAGATACCCCCGGAGCAGAGTCAGCCTGCGAGGATTGGAAAGAGGAAGCCAGGGAAATAACCTGTCTGGAAACCTCCATTACACTAGCAGTCAGGGTCTGATTGCTTTCAAACAGGGCGCGGATTACCTGGTCATGCTGTCCAATCATTGTGCCCTGATTAATAAGGGCCTTACGGGTCGGATCTGCGGGGTCCTGTGCCATGGCCAGTTCGTTCTGTCAGGCGTACAAAAAACCGAACTGAACCCACAATGCAGATCAACGGATATTTATTCAAACAAAGGTTCAAAAAAAGGGAGAAAAAAAGGTGTCCGATGACAGGGCTGGGGGCAGGCAAATGGCAGGGCTGGAGGAGAAAACACAAAAACAGGTGAGCTAAGGTCAGAACACAGCTGGAGGCAAAAAATGCTTTGATCAAAACTCAAAGTCAAGGAGCCGAGTAGCGTTACCACGAGGGTGAAACAACGAACTGGCGATGAGTGGAGGGAGAGACCGGCTTATGACTGCAGTGGAGATCAGGGAATCAGGTAGATGAGCAGCAGGTGTGCAGAGGGTGATGCAGTAGGTCCTGGAAGGCCCCGCCCCGCCCCGCCCAGACCGGGGGGAAAGAAAACATGGACACAGAGCAGAGGAGAACTGGACCCTGCCAGGATCCTGACAGTAAGTCCATTATTAACGTTGCTTGTGTAGGACTTGAAAAGAGAGCTAATATGACTTTCCTGTGAACGTTAAATATGTGCTGTATTAAGATAAAGCCAGCTGTTTAGAACATGCTGGATGATGACGTAGAGGGGGGCCCCTGGAGAGAAGCGTTACCTTGGTTACAATGTGTCAGTTTTTTCTGTGTGCCTGCGTCTTTGTTGCTTTTGCTTTTCCGGTGGTAAATAAACTGTTTTTGTAAACTACACAAGTATCCGCTGAAGATTACTGGATCCGAGTGTAACACTTGCATTCATTTGTGAAATACGTTTGCATGACTTAAAGGGATAGTTCACCCAAAATTGAAATTGCACTCATGATCTCCTCCCCCTCATGTGGACTAAGGGCTGTGAGAAGTTTCAGAGTCCTCCGTGGCTTCTCTGAGTTACAGGGGGTCTCGGCGTAGCAGTGCATGTCCATATGACGGTTGCAAATGGATACCAACTGTCTTCGTAACAAAAAGACACACCAAAAACACACAAAGACACACCAAAAAACATCCAAATACCTCCATACTGTTCGTCCAAATTTGACGAACCGGGAAGAAGAGCTTCGAGAAGCTTCCGCTACAAAACAAGCTTGAAATATAGACTTATTTAATTTTTTCGGGACAATTTCGCATTTCGGGGCTTCAATACAAGACGGACATTACATAGGAGCAGCATGGAGGTATTTGGATGTTTTTTGGTGTGTCTTTTTGTTACGAAGACAGTTGGTATCCATTTGCAACCGTTATATGGACATGCACTGCTACGCTACTGCCACGGATAACTCTGAAACTTCTCCCAGCCCTTAGTCGACATGAGGGTGAGTAGATAATGAGTGAAATTTCAATTTTGGGTGGACTATCCCTTTAAATTTAAGAAAAACTAACCCCCTAACCCATAAACAAAGCCATTTAAAGGACAATTCCGGGCGAATTCAACTCTGGGGTGTATTTTCATATCATTTTAGGTCTAAAAGAATGAATCTGAAGATTTTCAGTTTAATCGCTCCTGTTTTGCGGTAGTTGTGTCTGTCCGCGCATCGCCACGGCAGCAATGAATGGGAGTGGATGTAAGTTCCGCTGTTTAGGCTGTTTCCAGCCCTCAAAGCCGCAATTTTTTTCCACAGACAGCATCAGATGGCGACTCAAACATGCACCGAGAAGTTTATTTACTTCAAGCAAGCCGGCATGTTTGTAAAACTAGATCTAATTCAAAGTCTCCCGGAGTCTCGCGCGAGCCCGAAGTTGCAGTGCTGGTGTATTCAGGCGCAGTGGGAGCTACCATTTGTGTCATAAACACAGGAATATCAACTCTTTACTTGCTTCAAGTGTACATTTTTTTTCCACAGACAGCGTCAGGTGGCTACTCAAACATGCGCCGAGAAGTTTTTTTTACTTGAAGCAAGTAAAGAGTTGATATTCCTGTGTTTATGACACAAACGGTAGCTTTCCCACTGCACCTGAACACACCGAGCACGGCAACTGGGTCTCGCGCGAGACTCCGGGAGACTTTGAATTAGATCTAGTTTTACAAACATGTCGGCTTGCTTGAAGTAAATAAACTTCTCGGTGCATGTTTGAGTCTCCATCTGATGCTGTCTGTGGAAAAAAATTGCGGCTTTGAGGGCTGGAAACAGCCTAAACAGCAGAACTTACATCCACTCCCATTCATTGCTGCCGTGGGGACGCGGGGACAGAGGCAACTACCGCAAAACAGGAGACATTAAACTGAAAATCTTCAGATTCATTCTTTTAGACCTAAAATGATATGAAAATACACCCCAGAGTTGAATTCGCCCGGAATTGTCCTTTAACATAGGCTACAGTGATATGAAACGTTGTGAATTAACTGAAACATTTCATGTGTTGGGGGAGGATCTGCACCAAAGCCATTGTCCCCGGTTGCATCAGTGGTGTATGCTGTACTAGGCTCAGACAGCAGCATATCAGGCCTTGAAGGGGCAGCTGATCCTGCAGTCCAGCTACGACATGAGCTTGAGGGGTATGCATGCAATAATTGCAATAGATGTGAAAAAGCTTTTTGTGTAATCTTTACTGAATTACAATGTGCAAGTGTACAACCCACTTCCCAAAAATGTGTTTGTTCCACACAGCAACACGGGCTACACACCTTGTAACTTACTGCTCGTTAGGCTAACCATGTGGCTAACACCAGGCTGCTAACAATTACATTCATAGCTGTGTTGCTTCTAGCAGCGGAGCGCTCTCCTCCCTTTCGTTGTCAGGTAAAACCGAGTAAAACGCGTCGTTTCAGTCGTTTCCTGTCCGCCAGCGCGGGAATGTTGCCAACTACACCAAAAACAAAAAGAACAAATACTGAAAAATACTGCAAGGCGTTAGAGGAGCCGAACGGCTTAATCAGCGTTGTATCATCTCCTCTTGTAGTGGCTTGGGTGAAATGGATATTTACAGACATGTAGAAGTTACACACTATAGCTTTAAAAAGACAAAAAAGAGGCTCCTGGATCTAAAGGCTGAATATTATAGTCTAAAGATAGAGGAAATCACAGAAAACATGCAATAAATGTTATCAATTACATTGTAATTGTACTGTGTGTTGACTGATTTGTGCCAAGGTGTTTACCTATAGACTATAGAATCCCTAAATGCCAGTCCACTCTGTGCCACACGGCCAGATTCAGCGTCATCGCCATCATCATCATCGTCATTGTGGTCATCATCATCTTCATCCTCATCATCTTCTGGTTGTGGAATGCTCCTCCGTTTGCAGAGGTTGTGGAGAATTGCGCATGCCGTGAAAACTCTGCTCGCCCTCTCTGGGCTAAGGAGTATTTCCCTGTGCAGGACATGAAATCGGCATTTCATCTGCCCAATTCCTCTCTCCACAACATTTAATGTTTTTTTGTGCGCTCTAACATACATGGACACAAACAATAAACAAAATAATAAATATGGATTCCACAATAAAAAGCGATGAGCCAATACGATTTTTTACTCATATGCGTAATCATGCGCAAATCATGGGTAGATCCAGGCCACTTCGCAGCAATGTCCAGAATTATGATATTTGAATCAAAAACAATCTGTGTGTGGATGGAGTGGGCTTTCTTTCGATTGACGAAAATGTCCTCATCTATTGATGACGCAATGATGTGCGTCCCGTCAATAGCACGGACCACACCAGGCATACCTGCGATTGCCATGAAGTTGGCTTTGATCCTGTGAAGTTGCTGATTGTCCAAAGGAAACCAGATAATCGGATGATGTGGTCTACAGAGCGTGTTGATGGTTTGATTTATGGCACGGCTGACTGATGGTTGTGATATTCCTAAATTGTCTGCGTTGCAAAGTTGCATTTTCCCTGTTGCTAAATATCTGAGAGTTGCCAAACATTTAATTTCTGCACTGATCGGGTTATTTCTATTTGTTGGGGACGTTGCATCCCGCACTAATTCAACCACAATACCTATTCCCTCACGATTCAGCCGACATCTTCTCAGCAATTCACAGTCCTCCATTGTCTCCAAAACAATTTGCCGGGCTGCAGCCATTTCCGATTCTTTGTGAATAGGTCTTACTGAGTTAGGGGTCCTCCAGAGGACTTTTAAGCTCTCCCAGACTTAGGAGCTACTTTTAGGCCTAAAATACTTGATGGTTGTGTGTGGGCCCTTGAATGGCAGTTCCAGACCCCTAGATTTAAAACATGAGATTTGTTTTTGCTCCCCACTAGACCATTCTGAGTTCAGTTTAAGTTTCATACACTCCAGCCATTCTTACCTTGTTACCTTACAATGACAGGAACCTCAGTCACTCAATGTGCTTTTTCATCTGAAACAACACTTCATGTTCTGTCAGGACCACTATGTCAAAATAATATTTATTTACTTGCACAAGTTTAATTTGGCGGTATGGTACTGTTCTGGGACCCCCTGCTCTTCCACGCGCTTGCGTGGAAAGCCTGAGGCAGGAAGAGCACCTTCCTGCCCTTCACGAGCCATCATGAACGGCATAAGCAGGGGGAGCAGTAGCAAAGAAAACCCCCAAAACAACCACACCGGCAAATCCTGGAACCTCTGCTACAAGAGATGCCAGGAGGCTATCTAGGATGGAAATAATTTTTGCCTATAAAATATAATAGGGAATAAGCCACACGCTACCTCTTAACAATAATAATTATTAATAATAATGATTATTATTATTATTATTATAACAACAATAATAATAAAGAATCATGCCTATGAATGAATATTTATTAAATCAATTATTTACAATGAGAGGCTCATGGCTTTTTGAGCATCTAGGATGGCTCTATTGCCAGGCGCAGTAGCAAAGAAAACCCCCCAAAACAACCACGCCGGCAAATCCCTGACATGTCTGGAGGCTATTTAAGTTGGAAATAAATGTAGCCCTTTTAAAAAGGAAACAGACAAAGAACCCCCCAAAACCCACGAAGGGAGCTGTGTCGGTGAATAATTCAATGCAAAATATGATTCTGTATTATAGCTATGGAGGTTGAAACCCACCGCAAATTAGGCAAGGCAAGGCAATTTTATTAGTATAGCCCGTTTTTACCACCAGTTTATCTCAAAGGGCTTTACATCCCATCATAACAACATCCTCTGTCCTTAGACCCTCACATCCACTGAGGAAAAACTCCATGGAAAACCCTTTTAACAGGGAAAACCAGGAGAAAGCTCAGGGTGAGCAACAGAGGAGGGATCATCACCCAGGACGGACAGACGGGACAGAGATGTTGTTACAGACAACAGACAAATTAAGAATAAAGCAAACCGTTCCTTGTGTGACGCTCCGACCGCTTGGCAGCATCGCTGGCAAACAGAAACTCCACAGCCCCGGAATCAGCCGTCGTCGGTCAATGGAACAGCTGTGTGTGACGCCGCCCCCGCCTGCCAGGTGAGAGCCCCGACGGAGAGAAGGAGCCCCCCTCCCCCGTCGTCGCAGACGGCGTCCTCCGTTCCAGACCTTTCTGAAGCCCCATGACACATCACCGTGCCACCCGCCGCGGGTCCGCATCGTGGACGGGGGCGACAACATCGGGAGCAACCAAGGGGGCAGTTGTGGGTCTGAGAAGTGAAGTCACTTCCGCGTTCAACAAACTGCAATCCCCTCTTCTTCCTCTGGGGGCTGGTGTCAGAAAGCAGCTTCCCCATAGACCCCCATGTTAAAATCACCCACTTTACATCCTCAATAAACATGTTAAAAGCCTGGTGTCACAACGTTTTTTCGTCTCAACCGATAGTTTCTACCCCCGCACACACTCTGAGGGGGGGGGATTTTTATTTAACTCTACTGTTTTACTGTTATAAGGTTAAAACTCTGAGGGGTTTAACTCTACAGTTTTACTGTTATTAGGTTAAAACTCTGAGGGGTTTAACTCTACAGTTTTACTGTTATTAGGTTAAAACTCTGAGGGGTTTAACTCTACAGTTTTACTGTTATTAGGTTAAAACTCTGAGGGGTTTAACTCTACAGTTTTACTGTTATAAGGTTAAAACTCTGGCCAATCAGGGCGCGGAGACGTTGAGTGACAGGTTCGAGCAGCTCCGTGAACAGCTGCTTCGAGGCCAGTGGGCGGGTTCTCGGCCGGCCAATCCAACATGGCGCTGTTCAGGCCGCCATATTTGAGTCACAAAAACGACTCCCCACAACCAATGGGTGACGTCACGGACGCTACGTCCATTCTTTTTACAGTCTATGGGAGCAGCAGGGCCAGCACGAACACGAGCGGCGATCCTTCCCTCTCATGCAGGAGCCCGTCTTGCAAAAAGCCGGCAGAGGAAGCAGCAGCAGCAGCAAGGGAGGTGACGTCGGACTAGAGCAGTTTAAATAGCGGCTCTGAATGCAATTCCCCAATAGGAAGCAGCCACGGCAGTCAGCTGAGCCATCAGCTGACCTGCACAGGTGATGACAGTTACGCTGAGCTGATTAGAGCTTGACGTCATGGCCTGCCAGAACTAACACTACGCTTAATTTCTTCTCAAAGTACACCAGAATGCTTCATTTATGTGTTAAAATCACAATTTATTGTGTAAATTTACAGTGTAAATAAACACAACAAGGGAATTAATGAGATTTACTATAATTAGTCACAGTTTAAATTAATGAAGTGAAGAAAAATGCCACAAACTACATCACATATTCAGTCATTTTTAGCCTCAGAATGAAAAGTTACACAATCATAGTACTGCAGTACACAAAAAAGAGGCAACATCCACCAGTGCAGTCATTAAAGAAAACTACAAGAATGATCAATTCATCATCATAAAGTATCTGCTTTCAAGTGTTTTTAAGAAGTTCACCAACCAGAGAGGCTCAGGGTTCTAGTTTCTGCTCTGACTGTAATTTCCTCTCAGTCTCAGCTCTTTCTCTCTCTATCTGCTTCACTCGTTCACTCATCTTCTTCTTGTGTTTCTCTCCTTCATTCTTCATGTCTGTCATTGTTTGTACTACATGCTCTGTTTTCTTCTGAAGTATCAGTGTCTTACTATACAGACGGGTCTGTGCTTCTTCTGTCTCCTCCAGCTCTCTCTTGGTGTTTAATATGATCTTTTTTAGGTCTAAGTATCCAGCTACTCTGTCACTTTGTGTTTCTTTCTCCACAGACTGAAGCTTTTTGTTCATGTCTTCTATCAACTTCTTAACTTGTAGACGTTTAACTTCCTCACAGACTTCCTTCAGCTCCTCCACCTGTTCTTTTACTGTTCTAACCGCCCGTTCCAAGTCTCTGTGTCGTTCCTCTCTCATCTGTAACTCTTGGTCAAGTTTTGTCTTCTCCTTCTCCAAACCCTCCGTTTTCTTGTTCTCTGACCGACGTCGCTTAAACTCGTTTTCCTCCTGGTGCCACTTTGTTTCTGCGTGGACAGAAAAACAAGGAAACTGGCTTGAATTCAATTTAAACTAGATTTGTTTTTGCTGAATTTTGATAAGTTAAAGTAACCAGCACACACTGAAGAGACAGCACAGAGAAGTAGTCTAATTAAATGATATCCTTTGGCAAAAAACATTAATAAAAAAGGAACGTGTCCATCCTATCACCAGTTGAGGGTTTTAGTGTCAGTACCTCTGTCTTTGTTCTGTCTCCACATCCTCCAGTCAAAAGCTGCTGCACAAATCACAACGAGGACAAAGACAAAGACGATGCTGAGACGAACTGCAGGACAGTGAGACGTTGAGTGGCAGTCGGCTGGAAAGATAAAACACAACAGATGTGTAGATTCCAGTGTTGTGCTAGTTACTGGAAAATAGTAACTAGTTACAGTTACTAGTTACTTCATTAAAAAAGTAACTCAGTTAGTAACTCAGTTACTTTAACCAAAAAGTAATGCGTTACTGAGAAAGTAACTTTTTCGTTACTTTAAAACGTTTTTTTCCCCCCAATGCTCCCATTAAATAAAGGTTGATTGAATTCCCCTCTAACCTCATTTCAGTTCTGTACTGATGCTGATGAAAAAACGTTTTTTATCTTTAAAACTTTATCATCATCATGCTGCATGATGTCAGCATGTAGCCTACAGCAGCATGACAGAACTGCAAACATCTTGAGGATACTACTTTGACCGAGTTACGTTCAAGAACCTGATTTAATGACGGAAAGTACTAAATTCACTCCAGCAGTAATTTCTTTCGATCGATCAGCTGTGTTTACCCAGAGTGATCACTCTGTGTTTACCGTTTCAGGCGTCCGTCTGTCGGACTCTAACCGCTGCTGCTCGGTGGAGTGGCTGCTTGTGTCTCGCTGTGACTCTGGAGCTGTGTCCCAGTTGAGGGGCTGCAGCCTGAACTGACACACAGCTTCGGTCTCGGATGCTACGTTAGCTACGTTACCTTAGCTCGCCGTCATGCCGTGCTCTGCTCTGTCCAGTCCTCAGTCTTCATGGAGCGTGTTTGATTACGTGTGGGACGCTAGAGGGCGGCCACCAAGCGCTTTGTTTTTACAGTCACACAGTGTCAGTGTGCTCTGTCTTTCTTTCAATTCAATGAAACTTTATTGATCGCTACAATGGGTTACACCCCGCCTTTCCGAAGCCCCGCCTTTCCGACAATAGACTTCCATTCATCGTAATAGCGGGGTTTTCTTTTTTTTTTTTTAAGACCCCGCTACTCCGAAAAGGCTATTGGGGGAAACCCCCAGCGCGCAGTGCGCATTGATCCTTTTTTCCTTTTTGGGGTCAAACGGATCATGTGCATAATTAACTGCAAAACAAGCAAATACTTAATATTAATGACATATAACGTTCATTATGCTTCTAGCCTGTCTAGCCTCTACCTGGTCTTTTTACTAAACTTAACCAACTCCTTTCTTCATTGCCTAAGCCCAACCAAAGCATCTCCCTCAGTCAGCTGTCAGCACGAGCGGCGGCTGCAGCAGCCTCGCGCCCGTGTGAGCTCAAGCCGGCTTCAGCCGTGCTCGAGCGGAGCAGGGGGGGAGAAAAAGAAAAAAAGTGTATTTCTATTACTGTGTGGGAGATCTCCAACAACGGAGTCGGGGAGAAAGCAAGTGGGACAGATCTGCCCAGTCCCTGAGCAGCGCACGTTTCACAGACAAGCCACAAAGCAGAATGTAAACAACGTCACGCGGTTCAGCACCTTGGACAGCTGCGGGGGGGAGGAGGGGGTGTCGGAGTAGCGGTGTTTCGAAGTGGGGCTATTTCGGAACAGCGGGGTGTCGAAGTGGAGGGGTGTCGGAATGGAGAGCTGTCCCCGCTACAATGTAATGGGAAGTGTGTGCAGCTGTAAAACCTCACCAAAGGAACGGAAAGGAACGGAGTAACGCAGCGTCTGGTAACGATAACGGAGTTACTGATTTAAAAAAACAACGCGTTACGTTATTAGTTACTGAAAAAAGTAACGCGTTACTACCCAACACTGGTAGATTCATACCACAACACCTCTGCTATTTGACCACAGGAAAACGATCAAGATCCAGTAATCACCGTTGATCAGTAGTTGAGTCTCTGTGGTCTGGCTGATGGTCTTCTGTTGGACTCTACAGGTGAAGCTGTTGCTGCGTCGGTTCTCCACAGTCACTCTGCTGCTGACGGTGTAGAGGAGACCAGGACCTCTGAGTGTCTGTGTGGGCCCAGCAGACAGCAGCTTTCCCTCAGCGCCCAGCCACAGCAGCTCAGGCTCTGGATACCAGCCTCTAGACTCACAGGTTAAAACCACCGTGCTGCTGTTGATCTTGGTCTCTGTTATGACAGGTGAGGAGACAGACCCTGATGACAGCAAAGAGGAGACGTTTACAACAAACATTAAAACATATTTTTAAAAGGTTATCAAATCTGCATCAATAGAACAAGAGTCTGAGATCTGAATAATAATTTGGACCCAGCTGGACTTGGGTCCTGGTCAGGACACTCAAGGTCTTCATGGTTTCTCCCAATTCTTTTCAGTTTTCCTGTTTTATTTTGAAAAGAACTCAAGTCTTCTTCCTGCCCTATTGCCTCTAGCTTTTGTCTGTGTCTCCCACACCTGTGTCACATTTGCATTTATCCCCATTTCTATTTAGGCCCCGTTTATACGTACCCGGTTGTTTTTAAAAACAAGTCATTAACCATTCGCCCCTGAAAACGATGCTTTTTAAAAACTTCATCCAGAGTGGAGATTTTGGAAAACTCCATTTGCACGTAAACAGAAAAACGTTGATTTGGGTAGCCGACGTCAGACCCTGACGTCCAACCGTAACCAAAGACGGTAGAGTAGTTAAGCTATATTTGCCGTGTACCGTAACCACATTATATAATATAATAAAATAAATAAATAATAATAATAAAATTTCATTGTAAAACATTCATTTATTTTTGTAAATGTAGTGATTTCTGTACATACAGAGTCCCGAGACAGTGCTGCTCTTCTGTCCAATAACGTTATCATGAAGCCTCACTTTTGATTCAAACAAACTGCTACTGCCACAATTGTTAGATTTCAACAATGAGACCAACATTTATCTCCTAAAAATAATTTAACCAGCCGGTGGTAAACCTCTAAAAACCTGCGGGTAAGTTAATTAGCGATTGTTTTGTCCCCCGGGAGGACGACAGAGGCTGGCCGACCGAGCAGCTCTGCAGAGCGGACACTGTCTCTGTGATGTCACGGTCGTTGCTCCACAGGAGCTTCACTTCACTTCTCCGAAAAAAAAAAGCTTCACCTCTCCGAGAAACATGGGAGCAAACTTCTAACCAGCCTCATCTGGATTAACTGGCCGTATATTTGGCATCTAAACAGTTACTTTCTCGCATGAAAAAATATTAAAACTTTACACACAAGGAGGGAAAGTGACGTTGTTGTTGTTGTTGCTGTTGCTATCAGGTTGCTATGGGGGATCATGTGCGGGATTCTGATTGGCTGACGTGGGTTTGAGCTTCTCGCTACACTGTCACCTACAGGTTTGGCTCTTGACGGCATATATACACGGGTTAGTGTAAACGAAACGTTTTCTGAAAACGGACTGGTGTGCACGCAGTGTTTTTTGTAAACATAGAGGGTGAAATGTCCGTTAATGAAAATAGCCGGGCACGTGTAAACATAGTCTTAGCCTATTTCCTCCTGTCTTTGCCAGTTAGTCTCTTTCCACCCTGTCTGTCTCATTATTTTGTGCGCATTGTCTCCAGTGTGTTTTTCCTCCACATACATCGTTCTCACTCACTCTTTGTTTTTTTCTCTTGGTTTTCCAGTCGCTTTTTCTTTTGTTTTGGCACTTTTGTTGGGAAACCCATTGTGTTCCTTTTGTATAGTTGCACTGGACCTAGAGCTGTTGACTTTGTACTTTGTTTTGTTGGTGCTTTTTTTTGGAGTCCTTTTGCATTTGCCACCTTTTCTCCCACAAATAAACTACCTAAGACCCACTGATACCAGGACTGTTTCCTGATAAAATGGGCTCTGTCAGTTACTGTTTGCTATAGATTTACAAGTACAATTATTATTTATTTGTTTTCTATTTAATACTCTTTGCCCGACAACATTCAACAGACACCAGACAGACCCAACAGACTTAAAGCTGGACCTTTCTTCAACTTGTTTCCCACACAACTTTAAGATCCAGATGTCTGATACTGAAGATCCTTTATCCAATTCCAATATAGAGTTAATATTATTTGACCTGGTTTTGCCTGCCTATCTACTTACGCACATTTTTCATTTCCCTTCAGTACTGCGCCTGGCATTGTAATGCTTCTGCAGCTTTTCTCCTGCAGAGAATCTACCGGCCAATCAGCAAACAGAGGGAGTGGCTGAGAACAATGATATTGAGGTTGTGCGTTAAGTTGGAAGTTGTAGTTCATACATTATGGCGGCGGAGATGGATGTTTGTGGCATTGTGGCAACGCTGCTCTTCTTAGGGACTAAGATCTAGTACACATTCACTTTGCTCTGCTCATTGCAGTGTGAGCTGGCCATTGTAGTAGGGAGGTTAAGCGACTTTTGACATCAAGTCATGATGCAAAGGTCTCCTTTGGCATGGAAGTACCTTAGGGTCATACAAATAAATCTATCCTAAGACACAAGTGAGATCACACTTTGAATCCAAAATAAACATGTTTTTAAAATGCCTTTTTTAAAATGAGAAAACGCATGTTAAAAGTACATTCCATTTAGAATGTCCATATAAACTACAATGTTTTCAGCTCCTGGGGCCGGTTGCACCAACTGGTCTTAAGCCTGGTCTTAACTAAGACCAGGCTTAACTTGGCGTTCTAAGCCCAGTCGCACAGTTACGCCAGTTGCACCAGCTGGTCTTAAGCCCAGGCTTAACTAAGACCAGGCGTAAATATTACGCCTGGTCGGCAGCAGGCGTAAAGTTGAAAAAGATTCCTGTTTCCATAGTAACAACTTTCATCTTTCTGTTAATGAAAGAGATGGCGCGTCTTATACATCGCCTTTACAACGAGCGGGCATTTAGACGGGAAAGAATAATTAGGGACAGAATCAACCCACTAGATATTTATAACGACGAGGAGCTGATTGAGAGGTTTCGATTCTGTAGGAGAGATCTGTATGAACTTGTTGACGAGCTGTCACCGGACTTAGAATTTGTGTCGGACCACAACACAGCACTGCCACCAACCCTGCAGCTGCTGATCGCTCTGCGTTTTTACGCAAATGGAGCTTTCCAAAACACCGTTGGAGACATGATCGGCGTCCACAAGTCCACCGCCTGCCGGGCCATCCGCAGGGTGTCACTGGCCCTGAGCCGCCGCCTTCCGCGGTATGTTCGCCTCCCAACCGGAGAAGAGTCAGCGTTGGTGAAGCAACGGTTCCGCCAGACCTCCGGCATCCCTGGAATCTTGGGCTGCATTGATGGGACTCACATCCAGATCCAGGCTCCATCTGATCATGAGTATTTGTACGTGAACCGTAAAGGTTATCATTCCATCAATGTACAAATTGCTTGTGACGCCAGTTATCGTATCATCAACCTGGTGGCAAGATGGCCTGGATCCACCCACGATGCACGCATCCTCCGGGAGAGTATGCTGTACCAAGATTTTGAGGCTGGGAGGGTGAACGGGCTGCTTCTCGGGGACAGTGGCTACCCTTTGAAACGGTGGCTGATGACTCCGATACTCGCTCCAAGGACTGAGCAAGACCGGCGGTATAACTCCATCCATGCCGCCACCAGGTCCATCGTGGAGCGATGCATCGGAGTCCTCAAGCGCAGGTAAACTACAAAGTGTGATGATTAGGCTATTATATTATTATTATTATTATTATTATTATTATTATTTATTTATTACATTGATTAGGACAGATCACCTCACAAAACAGCTGATCAGTGCCGTCAACATTGAAGTCCACTATTTGCTCATATACTGGCTTTATAAAACGAATTTCGTTTTCTTTTGATATCATAATGTTGATAATTTCCCCTGCATGCACACCAATACACAAATATTTTTACCAGGATGTCTGGAAAATAATTTATGCGCCGTGCGTCTGCGCGCGCCCGCGCGTGTGTGTGTGTGTGTGTGAAATAGCTGGACAGGCCTACATGAAAGACTAAATTACTAATATAGGCTAATAATAATTCTCTAGGTTTCACTGCCTTCACGGGGAGATGCAGATGCGGCCGGAAAGAGTCTGCACTGTGGTGGCGGCGTGCACTGTTCTCCACAACATCTGCGTCACCAAGAGGATCCCCCTGCCCAGGCAACACCATCAGCCGGTTCAGGAGGAGGATGTGCACGCTGCAGTGCCTGCAGTGCATGAGGACGTCGGTGGACGACTAGTCCGTGCACAAATTGTTAATGCCCTATAGGTTCATACAGATCTCTCCTATTGTTTAATCTCATTCAGCTCCTTGTCGTTGTAATTGTTCACTGTTAGGCTTCTGTTCGATTCCCGTCTAAATGCCTGCTCGTTGTAAACCAAATACAAATATAATAACATAGGCTATAGCCTAAAAGATATACAGAGTAGGCTATATAAAGAAAAACATAAAGAAAGAATGATTGTAAATGAATAAATATTTTATTGTTTATATGAAATCTGTGGTTGATTATTATTATTATTATTATTATCATTTCATTCAAAATGAGATAACAAGAAATAAATATATATACAGTAGCCTAGCCTATATCAAGCACAAAGAAAGAAAATGATGGCGCTTGAAAAATAAACTAGTATAGGTCTATTATTTACATTGATTGTGGCTGATAAATTGGCTATAGTATTCGATTCAAAATGTTAAAAAAAAAGGTTAAAAACAACAACAACAAAACAAGCACATTAATTGTGGCTGATTATTTGTATTAGTATTAATAGCGTATTTTGATTCAGTTTAAAACATGATAAGACCTCTCCTCCTCCTCAAAAATAGATGGTGTGTCCATTTTCCGTTGAAGCAGCTTAATTTCAAGACTCAACTTTTGCTTCTCCAGCTCCAACTTTTCCTGCTCTACTATGAGCTTTTTCGTCTCAGCCTCCACCCTGACGACCTCCTTCTCCAGCAGCAGCTGCTGCAAATCGTCGTCTCTCCTCCTCTTTCGTGCCGGTGTTGCTCCGCTGCTGTCATGGGACTGTGGAGATGTGGCATCACCGGTCGACTCTGTAATCAGTGATTTCATAAGTAAATGGCCAACCGTTGTCAATTTCAAAGATGTAGGCTACGTTATTACACTCTCGCAAGAAGCAGTGTTTATTGGCAGATTTTAGTATAGCCTAACTTTATTCAGCTATTACTAATAGCCTACATAGGCTAAATAAATAGTAAATAAATAAATAAATGTATAAAAAAAACACACACACACACACCTTCACAGTTTCCAGTGTTGCTGCTCTCATCACTGTGGTCGCTGCTGATTTCTGGATGGACGTCTTCCAGCGGTTGACTATAACCGCCGCTTTCCACTCCTGCCAACCCAGTAAATGCCGGTGAATCTTCACCAAAGACATCGACAATTATGTCACTGTACACCGATGTTTTGGGGGGAGGACCTCCGCCGGTTTGGTGTGTTTTTTTGGCCGAAGCATCCTTCTTTGCCTTACTCAGAAGGTCTTTCCATTTCTTTTTAACATCAGCCTCTGAGCGAAGGCAGCCAGAGTCCGAGCAACTGTTGATCTCCTCCGTTATTGCGGACCAAGTCGTTTGTTTCTTCTTGTTCGTCATTATGTTCGACTGCTTGGCAGTGAGTGTGTCCCGGTGTTGACTGTACAGCTCAATTAACTTCCTAATCTCAGTGTCCGTGAAATTTCCTTTCCTTTTTCTCTCCTCCATAGTTTCCGCAAACAGTGATACAAAGATGCAAGACAGCGGAAGGTTGTTACAACGTATCCTAGCAACGCACGCAACGTAGGCATTCACATGAACGCGCCTCGCTAAGACCAGGCGTAGTTAAGACCAGGCCTAAGTCCAGTTGGTGCAACTGGCCTAAAGTCCATTCTTAAGACTGGTCTTAGTTAAGACCAACTTAGCAGTTACGACCAGGCTTAGTTAAGACCAGTTGGTGCAACCGGCCCCTGGATGTTATCTACAGCTTATTTGTGACATGATTGCAATATGTCAGGATTGTTTCTCAATTTGAATGATGAACAGGGATCTAATGCCTTTCAATCTGTAGGGCAGACTGACATAGGAAGCCTAAAGTCCAGTCAAGACATTCCATTATGGCTAATTTAAAATAAGAAATAAAGATACTGTAACATCATGAGATTGATTGATAAGATGAGCATTACAAGCATTCACAAAAGTAAAAATCTACCAAAATAATGAAGCTTACCAGTTTCTCAGCATTACTCTAAGAGAGGATCTTAGCCAGCTATACTGCGCAGGTGAAATAAGTCAGTCCTAATCATATGCTTTATGTGAGAGCTGCGAACCTAAACTTCCCTATATGTACTGTATATAAAAGCTGAACATTCCTTATTAAGGGCACTCTACACTAAAATCTGTTAGTTTACTTTAGGAGCACAATGTAAAATGATTTCAGTATCAGGTTATATAAGCCTTAAATATTGTAGAGGGTCCTATGTGACCCATTTTTACATTTGAGAACAGTAAAAACATTTTTCCTTTGACTTTAAGTTGACTTCTAATATGACCCAGAATGGGTCATACATGTAAATTCAACTTTTTTAAATCAACATACACAAGCAGTAACTAGTTCTAGGTAGGCCTATATTTTGACCAACACAATATTTGGCTAATTGGTCTTTCCTGACACCACTGTGGTATGAATTACATCTTATTATTTAACTACTTGTAGGCTATATTTGTTGCACTCCGTCTGATGTTCAACAAATCAGTATCAGTATAGTTGTATTAATGCTTTTACATTAATAAAACCCAATATCCTGTCACACAAGCAGCTCCATGTTGTCTCAGAAGCTGTAGATCTCATCCAGGAGATGAAGGCATCAGGGGATCTGCATGAGTTTCTATGGACATTCTAAATGGAATGTGCTTTTAACATGCGTTTTCTCAATTGAAAAAAGGTATTTTTAAAACGTGTTTATTTGGGATACAAAGTGTGATCTCACTTGTGTCTTAGGATAGATTTATTTGTATGACCCTAAGGTACTTCCATGCCAAAGGGGAGCTTTGCGTCATGACTTGAAGTCAAAGGCCTATTTTTTGGGCTTAACCTCCCTACTATTGTTTACAGTGTTCAGCAGCGTCTTTGCATTCTGGGCACTTTTTTGGGGGGGATGGGGGAAAAAAAGGCTTTAGACATTTATAAGAATCAGTAAGAGTCCACACGACTCCCCCATAAAACCATAAAGATTTTTATAAGCCTTTAGCAAACAAAACCAACTTACCAACAATGAGTTCAGCAGTAGATGATTTACCCTGTGAGGGAAAGTAGCATCTATATCTCCCATTATCAGAGTGTTTCACTTTAGAGAGTTTCAGTGAAAGGTCTCCATGACTCAGTTTCTCTCTGGACAGTGAAGTGCGTCCCTGGTAAGAAGCGTTTTGCTTATTTAGAAAGTCTTGACCTTGATGCCAGACATGAACAATTGTGGGTTCCAGATCCAGATCGAGCCTGGCCCACTCCACACTCTTAGAAACAACATCTGTTGCAGGTTCCAAGTTGCATGGCAAGATGGCTTCACCACCAACTAACACGATAATTGGTCGAGACGGTCCAACCAGCTGAACCTGACCTGGAAAGACAAAGAACTAATCTTAAATCCTGCATTCACAGCAAACCTGTGAGAATAATTATTGCAAAGGCTTGTTCTTAGCCAGGGCCGTTCCATGGGGGAGAAAGGTGATGACAAGGGTTAGGGACCCACAGTCCAGATGGGCCAACAAAACCTCCAGTAGCCTAATATTTCTGACTAAATTATAACATTGACTAATACTCATGCTGCATCAGCATCAAAACAAAGCCACAAAACCTGCACTATTCATAAAATATAATTTATTTTCCATGTAATATCCCCCTGCCTTCTTTTTAAAAAATGGTTTTGTCCATGCTGAAGCAACAATAGGCAGTTATTAACTAACGTATTCCAGACAGGTTACTAGCACTAGCTAAAAGAACAGAGGACGCAAAAACATAAATCTGGTTACCAGAAACAGGAAAATCAAAAGTTTCATGAGACATACAGTAGTAGATAAGTATTAAATCAGAATGACAGGCAAGTTATCTGTTTCTGTCACTCAACGCCATTGTTGCCCTGGTTGAAATACATAAAAAGTACATAGTCTATGAAAAAAGTGACAATTTTCAGGGGGCCCTGAATTACTAGCAACGGCCCTGTCCTTAACAACCACGTTACCTCCACAGTGTTCAGCCAGGAGAAGGAGAACCACAGTGTGGTGGTAAACCAAAGCTCTGAAGGAACTGAGTTTAGATCTAAGAGACGGTCCGTTCAGGGAAAGCATCCTGGAGTGTTGGGAAAGATCTGAAATGGCAAGATCATATATAACAAAAAGTTTTGTTGATAAACGTCACAAATCTAACAAATTAATTTGATCCAATGTTGAAATGTTCAATGTTGAAAATAGTCATATCCTGTGAAAAAGTAACATCACTCTGCACATTTCATTGGAGCGTCAAGAGCGCTTTAAATAACTGATATGTTTACAAAGGGACAAAGAAGAGGAAGCAGAGGATTGAGATTCTGACCTTATAAAGAAAAGAATTGTAAAGTTACGAACTACTTGTCTCAAAAGCCCAGATTAAAAGTTAGTGAAAAAAAAAAAAAAAAATCCCTCTGAGACTCAACTGCTAACAGCAGTTAGTAAAATCGACATATTTACGGCATAGTTTTCAACACATGAGTAATCAAAACCCACATAAGTAAAATTTATCATCAAACACAAGTGAAACCAACCACGCTGTGTGAAATACCACTTAGTTCTTGGTCAACAATATGCAGATAAACATTCTAAAATAAAAGTAATGAAAGTTCCATTAAAACAAACATCAAAATGGGTTTTCATACCTGTCACCTTGAAGCTGCAAAACCTTATGGTCAAAAGCGTCTGAGTTCAAGGAAATGTACTTTGACCCAGTTAATGACTTTATGACTGCATGTCTGTTTTTGCTTTAACTTCTGTCATAAAATAATTGTAGGCGTTTCTGATGTGTGTGCTACGTTCAGTTGGTTGGTAATTTACTGCCTGAGATAATGAGTAACCAGAATAATAATTCAATTTAATCAGAACGTCCTTATATATGCATATTGTAGCACTATGTAAATGGTAAATGGTTAAGAATGTCTAAATATCGATTATTATTGTACCTCCTAATTCGCCATGAGTTAATTATATTCACAAACTTCTCTGAGCAAATGGGTGGTGTATCAGAGAGATAGTGGAAGCTCTACAAAATCTCCATAATTTTGTAATTTTATGTAAGTTGCTGAACTGTATTTGAGCTGTTGCGTCCTGTTGAAGAATGTGAGGGAGTCAAGCATTAACCCTGTGGTACGAAGGGCTAAAAGGAATCCCGGCTATGAAGACTTGTAGGCCCTAATAAGCCACAATCGTTCTCTTGTACTAAAATATGTTGTTAGAAACACATCAAATGTTGCCATTGCTTTAAAAATCTATAATATTTAGTACATATTTTGACTCAGTAGGATGCCATGCTTTCCGCGCGCAATGCACTCTGGGGGCGGTGACGTATAGTGGTTGCACTTGGTAGAATAGCTATTGACGCTAGTGTTTTTTAACGCGCGCACAGTTAAAGTTATTATAAAGTAAAGTTTCCACATTGTGCTGCTTTTGGATGCAATTTCCAGTCGAAAGGCAACAAGGGGAGTGATGTGAGTTTCCACTGCTTTCCTACAGACAAGAAGAGGAGAAAGGAGTGGGAAGATGCCTGTGGACGGACACATCTTCCCAAAGATCCGCGGCTGTGTTCTCAACATTTTTCTCCTGATGCATTTGAGACTTTTAGTCGACCACAACTGCTGAAAGAGCTCACCGGAGCGGCTGGGTATAAACGAAGACTAACACCAAATGCTTTTCCGACAATTTTCCCACATAAGGAGCCTAAACGCCCTCGGGGAGCGAGTGAAATGCGCATTAAAAAGCGCCATAGAAAAGAGACGCTGGGTGCTCTCCTGAGCAAGACAACCGCTCCTGCAGTGGCCGCTTCTGTAACGTTAAGGCCCCCACACCCCGCCCCGACGCCACCCAACATCTTGACACCAAAATCCCAGAGATCACCACCATCGGATCAAACATCAGATCAAGGAGCAGGACAGCCAGAACCGCCAAGCAGCAGCTCTGAGTCCGGTTAGAGAGCCACAAATGCCGGTTCTGTAGCCAGTCCCAGCTCCTGCTGTGTGGACGCTTGTTGTCGGGACGTGGAGACGGGAAACGCACAACAGTTAATAATTGATAAAAAGGAGACTGCCAGAACATTTGGCCAGAGAGAGCGTTATTTTAATGCTGAGTGGTACAAAGGCAGAGAGTGGTTGATTTTGTGCAGCTTTTTGTGAAATATGCAGAGTTGCTGCTGTCAAACAGCTGGTCACATTCTCAAAATGTGGAGACGATGGCTTTGTAAAGACGGGGATAAAACTGGAAAAAGTGCCCAGGCCTTCTGGACAGCCATGAAAACTCACTTTTTCACAAAGAGTGTGTCCAGAAAAGTGTGCTTACTTCAGCCAGGCACCAATCAATGTACAGCGGGAGGCTTACTTCGGCCAAATGTGAGAAGAAGAATAGTCCAATTCCAAGAAGGGGATTGAGTGGGGGTGTTTTTTTTTTTGTTAAAATAAAGCAGAAAAAATAGGCTAATTAACCTAATTAGATCATGTAAATAGTTCTCAACTGCACAAATGCCATAAGTTAATGTTACTCTTGCCTTAAATATCTTGTGTTACAATGGAATATTTTCAGTTATTTAAAAAATAGTTAATTGGCTCCTCAGTGATGCAGCTGTGAGTCCACTGAGAATGTCTGTGAATTGGTATTTCAGGCCAGTGAAGTCACACCAGAGCAGGTAGGCTATACAGATACAGTGGGGACAGCCTTCCACTCCCAAACACCGCTGTTCTGTTCTTGTTTCTGATTGCGTCCGTCTTTAGAAAAAATGGGAATCCCTGCCATTACGAAGAATGGAAGTCTATCCACAGACTCAGAGGGACTGCAGGAGTAAGAGGATCAGCTGCCTTGTAACGCTGCACCTCTGCCTCCACCACTTGACACCAAGGCTTGGCTGTTGTCTGTTCAGGTGATGGAAACAGGCTTCAAGCAGTTTGCTGATTGCTGCCCTTTTGGCTGGAGGACCACTGCTGCTGGATGCCAGTTCCACTTCCTCTAAACCCTCTAGGCGCCAAAGTCGCATTATTGCGACAGGCAGCATGCTTGGATAAAACAGCCCATATCTTTAAATCTACGGCCCTATATTGTTACTGCTTGGTACCACTAGATGGCGAACGCGTTCAGCTTCAATCCTCACGTCGTTTGTGGGTGTGTTTTTCTACAAAATATCAGAGAAAAAAAAGTTTCATTGGCGCACAGGCGCTCCGCTTTTTCTCACGCAGCTCGGAGCGACCAGGAAGTGATCTTCAGGTCTTGAGAAACACTGTGCGCCCCCCCACACACCACACACACTCGTCAACCCCTCCCTCTCTCACCAGCCCCGTCGATCCCCGTCGCGGTACCGCGGACGAGCAGCGGTGTCGGCGGGACTCCTCAGCTGCCGTATGACAGACTTCCCCCCGGCCGGGGGAGGGGTGTCTCCTGATCGTCGGCGGTGCCGCCCCCCCCCCCCCCGGCCGGCAGTCTGTCATACAGCGGCTGAAACGAGCGAGGAGTCCCGCCGGCACCGCTGCTCGTCGGGCGGAGGGGGGGGGACTGTAAATGTGCTCCAATCACACCCCTGTTCCTTTACTTTGAGGATGAGATGTCAATACAGTATAACTTTTTTCCTGTGTAAATATGTTCCAAATTCAGTTTTACTGGAAGTCACTAATCCAATGGGGCTGCCCCCCGGTGACGTCACAATATGCAAATTAGATGAGTACATTTACTCCCATCACAAACTTTAGGTCATTGTGAATATTTTTCTCATTTACACCATAGATTTATCTCTGACCACTTAAAAGCTACAGCCTTGTGAAATCCTGAAATCCAAACTTAATATTTTCCTAAATAAACTCGGGCGCCTAGAGGGTTAATCTAATCAAGACCTAATCAAGACAAGGGCAAATTACATGTGTGAAGGGCGATAATATAAACATAATCGTTCACTCTACTATCTGACTTAAGTTCACCACCACACCATCCGTGTCGCCAATTCCCCTTTTCCTCCAGACCATGCGTATACGCGGTTACACCCCGCCTTTCCGACAATAGTGTGTTGAAGTTGTTTATTTATAGTAGGAGAAGCCCCTTGAGTTGTAACAACTCGTTTACGAGAGGGTCCTACACAAAAAACATCAAGACATAACACAACTCAGCACAATACAGTAACGGAGACAAGACAATACAATACAATACAGACACTAATACAAAACAAAAACAAACAAACAATCAATCATCTTTATCATTTGTAATCGATTTCATCTTCCGCCAAAATTGTTTTGGATTTTTGAATTCAGAGTTCAAACATTCAGACTTCCATTCATCGTAATAGCGGGGTTTGTTTTTTTTTCTAAAGACCCCGCTACTCTGAAAAGGCTATTGGGGGAAACCCCCAGTGCGCATTGATCCTTTTTTCCTCTCTGGGATCAAACGGATCATGTGCATAATTAACTGCAAAACAAGCAAATACTTCATATTAATGACATAATGTTCATTCTGCTTCTAGCCTGTCAAGCCTCTACCTGGTCTTTTTACTAAACTTAACCAACTCCTTTCTTCATTGCCTAAACCCAACCAAAGCATCTCCCTCAGTCAGCTGTCAGCACGAGCGGCGGCTGCAGCCTCGCGCCCCTGTGAGCTCAAGCCGGGTTCAGCCGCGCTCGAGTGGAGCAGGGGGGGTGGGGGGAGTGTATTTCTATTACTGTGTGGAGATCTCCAACAACGGAGTCGGGGAGAAAGCAAGTGGGACAGATCTGCCCAGTCCCTGAGCAGCGCGTTTCACAGACAAGCCACAAACAGACCTGCAAACTCCAGAGAGTAAAAAAGGTGACAAGGTCCGAAAAACCAACCCCCCCCCCCGGGAGAAAATGTTTGTGATTTTAATATGCAAGTTATGCTTTTTGGAGCGTTCCCAGTTAAACAGAGAGCAAATCTCTCATTAAAAAGACAGCTTTGAGAGAATAAGTACACCTCAATCAGGTGGGGTCAGCTGCAGAAAATGTTCACATTATTTGACTAAAAATTATGCATCAGTTTGGATGACCACATGACCTGTGGCTTTCAGCTTTCTATGATTATATTTAGCCTACTGTTTACAGCTGAGAATATCAGGTATTGTCCCCCCTCCATTAAATACAGTGCTGTGAAAAGTATTTGCCCCCTTCCAGATTTCTTTTTTGCAGATTTGTCACACAATGTTTTTATTTATTTGTATAATATTTTGATGGGGCAGCCATCTTGGGAAGGTTTTCACCACTGTTCCAAGCTTTCTCCATTAGTGGATAAAGGCTCTCACCATGGATCACTGGAGCCTGGATGTGAAGAGTGAAATTGAACCAGCTTTCCAAAAAAAATAAAAAGGTTTATCAAAGTTAGTTCATGATTTAACAAGAGGGGGCAATTACTTTTTCACATAGGATCAGGTAGGTTTGCATAGCTTTTTTCCCCTTAATAAATGAAATCATAATTTAAAAAGTGCATTTTATATTTACCGTACTTCGGTCATCTTTGTCTAGGCTATTAAAAGTTGTTTGATGACTAATAACAAGTTTGAGTAAGAAATCAGGAAGGGGAAAATACTTTTTCACAGCATTGTATGTAGCCTGGGGGTTGAAAATCACAGCACATAAAATGAGTGTGTATCACGTCTTTCCACATACGTTCTTCCTTCGCCTTTCAAACGGAGCAGAACCGGTCTGACAGAACACCAGCGGTAGAAGCAGGTATGGAGCTGTGTGCCGCGAACGTGCATGAAAAAACAAGCACGGCGAATGTGCGGCGCGCCGCGTGCATAACTCGCGCCCACATTGAAAGTATGTGAGCAAAAGACGCTACAGCTGAATGGCCCCGATGCACACACACACGCTTATCCAAGGCGCCTGTCATCATAGTTTTCTGCGTTCCACCGATACATCAGATAACTTCCCGCGTGTCGTTTCAAAATAAAAGCTGTCCGATATGTTTATCAAGACTCTATCACCCCCCCCCCCCCCCCCCTTTGAAAAACTCCCCGGTTCTGCACGATTCACGTAAACGACCCAGTTGACCAGAAAAACGGCGATTATAGCCGAATGGTGACTAGTTTGCAGGTATGCACAAAGCAGAATGTAAACAACGTCACGCGGTTCAGCACCTTGGACATTGGACAGCTGGGGGGGGGGGGGGGGGGGGGGGTGTCGGAGCAGCGGTGTTTCAAAATGGGGGTATTTCGGAACAGCGGGGTGTCGAAGTGAAGGTGTGTCGGAATGGAGAGCTGTCCCCGCACGGATTATACGTCAGCCTGTACACGATTCACCAGCCACTGATATTGGATCTGTCATCCGTCATTCAATCGTCTGAGACACACACACACACACACACACACACACACTGAGCTCGGTCTCGCCCCAAGCTTTGAATATCCCGCCCGCTTGATAACGACCAATCAAATTAGTTTTCCTTACTCGGGTAAACTCATGTTGCAGCTCGTGACAACTCGGCGCGACAAACAGGACAAACGGCCGTTTCTGTACACCTTTAAGAACATCACTCCCTCATCAAACCGGTGATAGGCATGCTGAAAAGAAAAGAGTCTAGACAGATGTCTAGATAGAGGGATGTCGTAGGGGGGCGACCGCCATTCCGAAGGACCGCCATTCCGACGGTCTGCCAGTCCGAAAATTCCCGAAGGTCCGTCATTTCGAACTTCCCGAGGGGCCGCCGTTCCGAATGTGTTTTATTTTGAAAATTGACCGGATTCTCTCGTGGTTTGACTTCCTGCCCGGCTTGACACGACGCGCCGCGGGGACAGCGCCCGACCGGCCCCTCCCCCTCCCCCTCCCCCTCCGCCTCCGCCTCCAAAGTTTCACCCAGGTGCGAGTCTGATGCATTACATCCATGGTCTGATGCAGCCGCGGCACTCCTGCTGAAAATAAATGTCCTTGCTCTGTGCTTTGGTTAGGTTTAGGCAATGTAGAAAGGAGTTGGTTAAGTTTAGTAAAAAGGTTAGGTAGAGGCCAATAAAATCGCAGTTAATATGTATCTCCCCCGGGAGTCGAACCCTGATCCACCGCGTCAAAAGCAGATGCTCTAACCACTACGCTACCACCGCAATTAGACTTGTTTACTCCGTGCCTTAAACCATTCAAGATTTTTTCAGGTTCGGAATGGCACCCTTTCTTTCAGGTTCGTAATGGCACCCTTTTCCCATAAATAATTAAGGGTCGGCATTCCGACAAATTAAAGTAAACGTTCGGAGTGGCGGCCCTTCGGAATGGCACCCTGGAACCGATGTCGTAATAGCGGGATGTCTGAATAGCGGGCGGACCCCGCCAAAAGTTGGATTCTCTCAATTGACACAAATACGGCACCTGATTGGCTGAGGCCGATTTGGCCAAAATCTCTACATGACATCTTGGTCGGTGAAATGCAGACAAGAAGTTTGTTGTCCATGTTCGCAATCATTACGCATGGATCTTTCACACAGCCACTTTTCACTCAGATTTCCAAATGAATAAACATCCGCGGGCGGTGAGATTGTGTGCACTGTTACGCATCTTTCATTATACGCATACCATGTACGCAATCTTTTAAATAGGACGTGTGATATTGCAAGTTACTAAAAAAAGGATCATAAAAAAAGAGTGAACTTGTTTTATGTATAGAATAAAATAATAACTTTATTGTGCTCGCTTTTCACTGCTTCCTCAGCCTGCTGCAATTTCAAACATTGTACTGTGTGTGTGTGTGTGTGTGTGATGGGGGAAAAAAGGAGGAAGTCTGCAGACTTCAGTTCCCTTTATGTGCAATTATTTAGCAACTATTTGGATTTGATAAATAAATGCACATAAGGGAGCTGAAGTGTGCAGACCTTTTTTTTCTTCTTTTTAGGCTGATAGGCCTATTTCACGACTTCCGGGTTTAGGTACTTCCGGTTTCCGTTACAGGGTAAAACTACTTCCGGTCGCGGAAGCGCAATGGCTGAATCCAAAAATAAAAGCTTCTGCTGCGTAATATAATACATCCATGTGCGTACCTCAGTGTACAAATTCTAGACAAAAACAGCCGTACTTGCATTTCCACGAGTTTCCGAAAGAAAGACCTGAGAAAGAAGTGGGTTTTGGCTTCTGCTAAAAAAAACAAAAACAGCAAAGACCAGCAGCATTTCCATGCTGGTTTTTCTAGCAGGGTAGGCTATACGAAGAGATGATGGAAAAGACTTTGTTTAGCTTGCTTTTAAACGGCAAAATATTAAAACTAAACCGTACACTGGTTCACAACCGTTACTGAATTACTGTATACTGGGCCGTAAAGGCCTCGTCGCTCCATCTCCTCCAACACCATGCGCTGCACAGTTCTGTTGGGCGCCACCCCTGACGCGACCTGTCCCGACACCAGCACCTGTTCAAAGGAACGCCCGTCCCAACGCGCCCTGGGGTGCTTTGTCTGCCAGATCTTAACTGACGGGAACCAGACAATTCCCAGGGAGGAGGAAGCCTGACGGAGACAGGTTGTGGGGTCCTTGCCAATTGCGACCACCAAAGCCTTGGCCCGGTCGAACACCTTGGGGAAGGGCATGGTGTTCCGGGACACGACCTTGGCCAGGAGGGTGTCGAGTTGGCAGAACCCCACAACCCGTCCCCATTCAGGCTCCTCCTTCTTTGTGAGGGTCTCCATGGACACGTAGTGCTTCCCGTCCAGGAGGTCACTGAGGAGGATCTCCCACAGGCACTCTCCGAGGTCGGTCTCACTTCCCCCCAAACACTCACTCAGACGAAACAGCCGCCGGACACGTGCCTCGTTCCGGCGGTCTGCTGTCCAGTGGTGGATGGGGGGCGGACCGACCTCGGAGGTTGCTGCGTTCCACGGCGCCAGTCCGAGGAACCCCCGCAAGCGAGTGCAACTTTTTGCGTCACTTGCGGAGGTCCCCAGGATCTTTGAGAGCTGCCTGTCGGTCAACGCCAGGGGGTGTCCGTATACCAGCTCTTCCAGAGCGCACTCGGCTTGGTAGCTTCTCCAGGCCGCCTCAAAGCCCCCCCTTCCTCTCGACTCCTGGAAACGAGTCTCCAGAGTCGAGAGGAGATGGCCAAGCGTCCCCCTGACAACGCTGAGGAACCCATGGCCGCCCTCTGCGTCCTGAAAGGGAACGACCATGGGTTCCTTTTTCAGCAGCATTATCAGGGGGCCACATGAAACCATCTGGTCTGGGTCGAGGAAGGGGGGGATGTTGGGGGCCTGGAAAAGGTGAACCACGTCCAGACGGCAGGCCAGGTTCGACACGCCCTTGGCCGTCAGGTCACGAACCAGGCCAATGTATTCGCGAGCGCGAGTAACAAGGGCCTGGTCCGTGTCCTTATGCAGAAGGCCAAGTGTCGTGATCGAACCACTGACTGTACATCAATGTCAGTTCTCCAACAAAATCTTCTTGCTTCAAGGTTTTATTTGTCACTGTCCAAATGGAAGATTAGCAGCTAATCATTAGCCTACTGTAATAATGCCATACATAAAACATATTAAGCGGCAATATGTATTTAATCATCAAAGATGTTCACTCAAACCCACATTATTTGAAACAACCTTCAAACCACACACAGCCAGTACCACTACTAAGCATAAAGTCCGTTAGCTTAATGCTAACTAAGCATAACTAGGGTTGCCAACCGTCCCGGATTGTGCGGGACGTCCCGGGATATAGCCGGTTTTGATTTGTCCCGGACGGGACAGCCAACGTCCCGCACTCCAATCACAGCCCTCCCTTTACACGCGTGGCGTGGTGTGCAAGCCAGTTTGTTGGTGCATGCAGAAGCGCCAACTCCTCAAAAAAAAAAAAAAAAGATCAGCGGATATGTGCTCTGTATGTGCGGCTCTGCGACGCGCTCATACAGAGAGAGCAGACGTCGGAGCAGCATTGCCTCTGCTCACAAATTGCCGAAGCGAGTGCAGCTGCAGGGACGGACTGGACACCTGTGTGTTCTGGAGAAGAACGGCCGGTAGCCATGGATGTATTGCCGGTAGCCCAGGACGGCCGGCGGCTAATTTGTAGTCACTGTTTTCTTTTTTTTTCTAAATACCCTAGAGCAGGGCTATTCAATTGGCCGCCCGCGGGTCACATCCGGCCTCGACCCAATGTCCGAGTGGCCCGGCTCGTGGTCCCCCCCCCAAAAAAAAAACACACAGAGGGAAACACGTTTTGCGAGAACTCAAAATCCCTACTGCAGTTCAGACAGTGAATGCACCACTCAACGCAGCCTAGCAACACGCAACCAACCCACCCGGTCAGTGCGTTGTTTTGAAAGTTACCGGTAGAACCGAGGCTTGGTCGGTCGGTCAGCTCAGCGGCTCTCCAGAAACACGGTGTCGGGCCACAGCCGCTCGTCACGGAGCGGGAGGCTTCACCGCGGCGGACGCAGAGGCCGAGGCTGCCCTCCGTGGTCCTGTGGTGCGCAGCGCTACGGGTCAGCGAGAGACAAGTCTCCCCGTCGGACTTGTCACTCCACACCGGGCCGCTGTGGCACGACACGGTGTTTCTGGTGAGCTCGCTGACCGATCCTCAGCCCTCCCATCAGCCAACAATAAACCGTGGTGGCTGGTTAATACTCCACCAGTCTAGTCTAGTCTAGTCTACATTTAGTGATTTACATAACCCCCTGCTGTAAACCTCAGTGGAAACTCAGACAGTAGGAAACTTTTAGTTCCTAAAAAAAACCCTCCAATTCAAAGCATTAACAGCTACACCTTTACTAGCCTACTATTATAGACTTATTCTCTTTTTTCTGGCTGTGTAGATTTGTTTTTAATAGCTAATGCTGGGTTTTAAAAATGCCCCTCATTTGTCATAACTTGACCGCTGAAAATGTCCGGCCCAGCTTAAGGTCTCGGTTTTAAAATCTGGCCCCACTGAATTTGTAATTGAATAGCCCTGCCCTAGAGCCTGTTTATCTGTGATCAGGGCCAGCCCAAGCCTTCATGGGGCCCTAAGGGGCCCTCTATTAACGTCAGGCTACTGATTTTTGATCATTTACACACCTAGCTACTACAAACTAATTAAAAATGTTCTAATCTGTTGTTACGGATCATCATCCTAGCCTGGAATTTTTTTAGCCATCTATGGTTATTTATCTGAAATTATGTCAAATGTCAAATTATGTCCTGGGGTTGATTTACACTTAATATTCGAAGTGATAGGCCTAGCACAAGATATCATATGGGCCTACTAAAAGTAACAAAATAAACCAATAGCCAATGCATTTGCTGTAAACATGTCATAATTTGTCTTTGGTTTTAAACCCCCCCCCCCACTGCCGCCGCCGCGAAAAAATGTCCCTCATTGGAGAGTCAGATTGTTGGCAACCCTAAGCATAACGTCCGCTAGCTTAATGCTAACGACGGGCTAACAAATTAGCATCGCTATCGCGGTTCAGCAGCAACTGACAGTGATAGCAGTAAAGCTGCTAAAAGTTTTAATATTCTTTAATGCGAGAACATCGCCGTTAAATCCGCAGCCTGTTGTCAGTTTATCCAGATATTGCCCATGAGGAAATGTGCTTGTTTTGGGAGAAATGCAGAGGGAGCAGCGACCGGGGGCTAGTAGGCAGCGAGCGGGGGCTAGCGGGCAGCGAGCGGGGGCTAGAGGGCAGCGACCGGGGGCTAGCGGGCAGCGACCGGGGGCTAGCGGGCAGCGAGCGGGGGCTAGAGGGCAGCGACCGGGGGCTAGAGGGCAGCGACCGGGGGCTAGCGGGCAGCGACCGGGGGCTAGCGGGCAGCGACCGGGGGCTAGCGGGCAGCGACCGGGGGCTAGCGGGCAGCGACCGGGGGCTAGCGGGCAGCGACCGGAGGCTAGCAGGCAGCGACCGGGGGCTAGCAGGCAGCGACCGGAGGCTAGCAGGCAGCGAGCGGGGGGCTAGCGGGCAGCGACCGGGGGCTAGTAGGCAGCGACCAGGGGCTAGTAGGCAGATGCTCGTAGCTACATCCAGGTAACTTTATCCACAGGTTTTTAGAGGTTTACCGCTGACTGGTTAAACTTTTTTTAAGAGATTAATGTTAGTCTCACTGATGAAATCTTTTGTGGCGGTCGTATTAGTTTGTTTGAATGAAGTGTGGCCACTCCTGTCAGTCGCTCTAGCCGCAGCTGACCGGACCGGATGTAGATTTACCCTGTGTGACGTCACTTCCGAATCTGGTGAAATAGGCCTATTACGATGATTTGTTTGGATGTGCGCAGCTGCTCCGCTCTTGCACATCTGATTGTGTGATAAAGGAATTGTCGGAAAGGCAGAAGAAGAAAAATACCGTCATTCCAACCATAGGAGGAAAGAATTGAACAACGAGAACAATGAAGAACATGGACAAGAACTATTTACAATTATCAGGGTGTCTCAAGACCATGGGGTGGTAAGACCATGAAAAGGAAGAGCATAGTGAAATCTAATCCTAACCCTAAAAATTCAATGTTAATAAAAAAATACCACCCATCACATGAGGCATGACACTGTTGGTTAATCTGGCCAAGGTGCATCTCTTTGTGTTGCAGTCTTGCTTGCAACTACAGCTGACTACATCCTGTAATTCTGGTGATGCAGCAGGCTGATCAGTCATTACTGGCATAAATCTACCATTCACAACATGCCATCCCCAGTCTTTTGGGTTCATGCTTTCACATCTACCGTTCCACTCCATCATTTGGTAAAACACACACAAAAACTATGGAACTTTGCAGCTGCTGATGTTGGTGGTGGTGGAGTTTGAGGTTCCACTGGAGATGTGTTCTTACATACTTTCTCACAGAATTAATGTAAATTAATTCGTATAGCTCATTTGCATATTTATTTTCTAATAAACGTGAAATACAAAAACGTTACTTTTCACGTATACTTTCATTGTGTGAAGTTTGATTGTGGTAGGAGTAAAGGAAAAAATAAGCCTATTTGGGTGTATTTTGGGAATACTCCATAGTAGTATAGCTCATTTCCATATATACATTAAGTTTCAGAGAAACTTGTAATACAAAAATGTTACATTTCATGGATACTTTAATTGTGAAAATGTTTATTGCGATGGGAGTAGGGCAGGGTATTGTCAATGATTTCCTGAATCGATTCAATTCAGATTCTCATGGTCCCAATTCGATTTTAATTCTCGATTCAATTTAATATCGATTCAATGAGGGGTATTTTATGTTCCCAGAGTTTCTGTTTTGTAAATCAGCTAATATTTTTTGTATCACACAATCATGTGTGGACAGCAGATTCTTCAAAAGAGTAAGCTAATAGTTTAAATCATGAATCTATGTCAGGGTTGGACATTAACTTTTATTTTTATATTATTTATTTACTTTTTAATGTTTCTGCTCTTTGTGCTCTGTAGAGAATTAACAATATCAAAGCCTCTCTCCCTTTCTCCCCCCTCCCCCCACTCACTCATTCACCTCCATCCCTCCCTCCCCCTCACCCAGCTCACCTCGCTGCTTCTCCCTCTCCACCTTATAATAAATACCTGGTTCTGTATCTGCCCACACACACAACGGTATTTTTTGGGGCCGTATTGTTGTCTGGCCTTATTGGCACACATCTTGAATTGATGAAAATTAAACCTATTTCCCCAACTAGGGTTTCTTATGAACTTTGTCAGGTAAAAAATAATCCAGGGGCCTCATTTATCATTGTGGATACACCTTTTTTTACGCCATTTTCCCCTCGTTTTGTGCGTACGCACTTTTCTCCGCCAAATTTGGGATCTATCAAGCCAAAACCTGACGGGGAAAAGTGCGGACATTTACACCCATTTTGACCCTGGCGTACCGTGATTTACGCCTTTTTTGAGGAACAGGAGGAATTGGCGACACCGTTGCTGAGTCAGAGAACTGCAGTGTGAGAGGGAGAGAGGAGCGGAGTACATTTAGAAGAGCACAGTAGGATTTTTTGAAGTAATTGTGGTAGTGGTGGACCGTTGATGCTGGCAATCCAACCCGCTCTATAATAACACTAGGCTTTATGTTAATTGATAAACAGAGCGGATTGTGGATTTTGCTTTTTTGATTAGGCTGTGTGACGTCTGACAAGGATCAAACCATCCAAGTTTAAAAACACATCGGCAGCAGCGCACACTGATCTGCAGCCTAGACTGTTATCAATCTGTCACCTGAGTTAACGAGGTGCACGTGTGTTTGGAGCTGACGAGAGGAGAGAATAAAGAGTGAGACAACGCGGCTCTGAGGAGGAACTGTGAAGGACTCAGCTGTAATGGAAAATGACCTAAACCGAGTCCAGTAGAGCTGTAACTGTGTAGTGGAAAGGCGTGCAAAGTAATGGTAATTATCGTCCTGCTTCCTACATTGTTTTAACATCTAGGTAAAAAAAAAAAAAAAAGATTTTCTGGGATAAACGGGCAGATTACAGAATGTGGCAAGGTGAAGAGGGCCCGGGCGGGGATTGAACCCACACCTCCCGGGTAATAGTCATGCGCGCTTGCCAGTCACCCAAAGGGACATCCCCTTGGCCAAGTAGCCAGGGCACATGATCAATTGGAGGCATAGTGACAGGAACCTCCACTGTCACAATAAGATTCTTCTTCTTTCCTCTCCCTTTTGTTGAGATTTGGGAGGTTTTTGTTTTTATTGTAGCTTATTAAAATGCAAGATCATTTTTCTGACTGATTTATTGCCCGTGTATCTGCTTTCGGAGAAGCGGAGAAGTTCCGCTTCTTTCCCCGTCCTCCGCCCGTTGTCTCCGTTGTCACTTTGTTGTCACAAAAGTTGCTGCGCCACAGAGAGCACATGGCTAATTAAATATGCACGTGCTGACCATATATAGTTGTATATAGGCGTTCCGGGGGCGGAGTAAGAGGTGTGTTCACGTGTGCACCATTCTTGGGTCCTGTGTCATGTATTGCGGAGAGTTGTGCGTACGCACAGTTTGATTGATCTGAAAAAGGTGTAAATATTTAGGGTGTACGCCATTTTCATCTTTTCGCCGTACGCAAAATATTTAGTAGCAGTTTTACACCCTCTTTGATAAATGAGGCCCCAGGAGTGTCAAATGTTATGTGAGGGTGATGAATAAAAGCTCCGTTTAAACAATGCCATAACACTGTTCACAAACTTTCTTGCTTTGTCAATCTTCCCCAGTCTTCACCTCTGGGTGATGCCAGAGAAAATGATGGTAATTCCTGGGTGCTGCAGGTGGAGGTGGTGCAGGTCCTTCATGGCTGCAACGAGGTTGACGCTCTATGTTGTTCCTAAGTCATTCCTGCTGCAGTGAATAAGGAGGACATCCGGGGCTGCTCTTCCTTAGAGGGACTGGGTGAAGAAGGGGATCGGGCTTCTCCACTTCAAACCACCCAGCCGAACCAGTGGATGTTGATTCCCTCGATCCCAAGGGTGGTCGCCATGGTCTCTGCAGCTCTCTCAGCCCCACGTCGGACGTAGCTGTCTCCAATGATCCACACATTAGTGACTGCATGGAACACAAATGATATTAATGAGATACGAAGGGTATTCTTTTTAGATGACCTCCATGACATAGTAATTAAACTGTCTGAAAGTACTTGTACTGTAAAATTGGGCAGAATAATATAAATCTCTACTTACGCGGGTGACTGCTGGGGCACAAGCCATACGTATTGTATGTCACTAGTTGCGTTTCCATCCACCTTTTTTTATTCGCATTTTCAAAAATTGCGAATAAATACTTGAATGGAAACGCCAGAAATTCGAATAAAGGCAGTAAATGCGCATAAAAGTTTATACGCTTGAAGGGGGTGGATTTGTCAGCGTATCGATTAAAGGAAATGCGAGTTTTTGAGATGGAAACAGATGATGTGAATTGAGGCAGAGTTTGTGGGTGAAGCTGCTGGACTTCACCCAGCGACGCCCCGGTCTCCCAGCTCTCGTCTCTGCACCGCGACACAAACGCGCTTAGTAACCCGTAATCTTTTAAAATGTAGCTGGTGCGGCTTATACAGGTGCATCTATAGTCCGGAAAGTACGTAAATTGTCCATGATGTTGAGTGTTGCAAAACAATAATGAATGGAAACGGTCATAAATTCGCATTTGCTTTTTGCGCATTTTCACAAAATCCACTTTTAAATTCGATACGACTTGGATGGAAACCCAGCTAGTGATGTATTTCTGAAAGAGAAAGAAATAATGAATGAATTTGTTGGAACGTTTCTAAAATGAAAGAAAACATATATAGATATAGATTATTGTTACGGCTACTCTTGTGTTCGAAGAAAGGTCAAAAATTTCTACGACTCACTAAATAATCGCAGAGAGACTCCTTCATCACCAAAAACCAGACCAAAAGAAACCAGCGGTTCTCACTCACAGGAGGAGGATGGCCCGTAGATGGTGTGTGGGCGACATCACTGTCCTCAATGTCCCAGCGCAGGAAATTGTGAAGGATACAGGTTGCTTTCACAGCTTGCTCTGTAGGGGTGGGAGAAAAAATCGATTTACATAAATATCGCGATATCTTTTTTGACGATTTTTAAATCGATTTTTTTCGGTTTTGTTTTGTTTTTGTTTTTGTAATTTTTTTTTTGAAATATTGTGCAATGTGCATTTGTTAGCCTTTTTTCCATACAGAGAGTCCAGGTTTTGAAAAGGGTTTAAGTTCACTTTATAATGGAGTATGTTAATTTATAGGCTCCTACAGTATTTGTGTGCACATAAATGTTAAAAATCGAGAGAATCTGCAATATCGTAGAATCGCAATTTAAATCGAATCGCCATCCAAAAAAATCGTAGAAGAATCGAATCGGGAGAAAAGCGTATCGTCCCAGCCCTATTCATGGGTTGCAGTGACGTCACGTCGAAGGGACCGCCGCCATGTTTGTGTCCGATTTGACAGGTCTCCTCATATGACAGCATGCAAACCACAGGATGGAAATGACAGTTTCTTAACAAAATGACAGGGTTTCATACATCCTGTCTGGGTTTATATCTCTATAACAACAGACTAACTCTATATTATCCCACTTATTACACAGTTTATGAATTAATTAATTAATTTGAGACGTAATGTTGATCAAAGTCCTTAGTCCGGTCACTTCTCCGCTGTTTGCTCCTCACCCTCCTCCCGGTCGACTCGTGTGTAGTTGTTTTTTGATAATCAATCAGTAGATTGATGAATTATCATGTAAATGTTACGTTGTGCGCATTTATGTCGTCCTGTCTGTCATAAGAGATTACGATACGGGACACGTTTGTGTCACGGACTCGCGGTGGCACAGACACAGCTGGTCACAGCTGTGACACAGCGCTGGCCCGTCCGCTCTGTCCGCTCTGATCGCAGGTTTGGTTTCCAGCAGCGGTGAGGGAGGCAGAGAGCCTCCACTCTCCCTCTAACCAGCTACAAGTCATTTATCTAACATCACAATGAGTCTGAAGCTGGTAAAAATGAAACACAAGGTAAAAATCCTTGATAGTTCTTCTGCCCTGCTCCGCTGATCAGAGCGGCGTCCCTAGCAACGGCCCGTTTTACTTAGCAACGGTCTGTTATACAGAAATAAAAGACCCTAAATGCAGAATCAGTGAGTAATTAATAAGAAAGTAATCAAAATGCAGAATTCAATATATCCATGTTATAATAAAAAAGTGAATCCCCTCTTTTAGTGAGACTTGTCACAGCCCATGCTGCCACTGATAGACTGCCTGCAGTCAACTATTTATTACGTCTATAACTTTACGTCTTTTGGGATGGAATAAAACTGCAGTCCGGGGTTTCTTTGGCGACTGCTATCACAGTCAACAGCACAATATAATCCTGGCATCTTTCAAATAACGTCAATTTTCGGTCTCTTGCTGATTTCCTCCTACTACTCCACTTGTTCTGGTAACGTGACGCTGTGATCTGTGCCCAGGTCGCCCTGATTCGGACACAAATATGGCGGCGCAGAAACACAGTGACGTCATGTGAATCTAATGAATTGCTCTGCCACTTGTGGTGACACCCAGAGTACCCTCCTGTCCAGCCTCCACGGGGTTGCCAAGATACCAAAGGTACAGCGGGGAAAATAAGTATTGTACCCAGGGGGCAAAACCACAGTTTTTTGAAAAACGGACACGGAGCGTTGTAAAAGGTTTGACAGCAGAAATGATCTGTAGGAACTTGAAGGATTAAAACCTGGGTGGACAACCCGGTCAACTAGCTGCTGGAAAGCTACAGGGGCCAAAACCCCTTTCTGGGGTCATTTTGCTGGCGAAATGATGTAAATGCAAATATTTAGGTACTACAATGGCATAAATAGTCATACAACTATAACATTTGGCAGAGAGTATCTTGACACATAGGGGGAGGCAGGAAAAAAAGATTCTGGGGTTTGTTGCAACTGGATTTTAAGATATCACCCTCAACATCCCAAAGAAGACCAAAAAAAGTACTGTTCGCCTGACAAATTCTCATGAAAATTATTATTTTTCAGCACTTTATGGAGAATATCTATGCTTAACATGTATATAGAACATTTCCTTAATTCATAAGCTTCCATTTGAGTCCAAGATAGCCCGTTTTACAGCTACTGTGTCATCAGGTGGGATCTCTGGTCGTAAATAGTCGCAAGTCCGTCACTGACCAATCAGCATGCATTAGCAGAATGCTAGCGTTTTATGGGCAACAACAGCCCAACCTGTAGGAAATCGAAAGGACAAAACTTCTCAACAATTTCACTTTTAACCTATAATCCATATTGATCTTGCAGAAACGGGAGCGTGCCTATGTTCCCTCAGCCCTATGTTCCCTCTGGACTCTCTCTACCTATCTGGACTAGGGATGCACATGTTTAACCGTTAACCGATAACAAGAACTTTGACCGATTAATACTATCGGTTATTTATTTATTTTATTAGCTCCTTATGTCGTCAACTCATGGGGGCGTGTCGACACGTGCAGAGTTCACGTGCCTTCAGTCATATTTCGCAGCAAAAAGTTCCACAGGAGGACTGACAGTATGTGCAGCAGCCGCATGAAGGAAGATCAGACAATAAATGTAGCTACACGGACATAGTATGTGCATCACCTGTAACAACGGCGTTGGAAAAAAAAAAAAAAAAAAAAAAAAGAGGACGTCGCTGCTCTCCAGCCTGTGGAGCTTTTTTTTTTTGGGCCGTGAGCCGCAAGATTCTTAATCTTATCGGTTAACGGTTAATAATCGGTTAACGAGCGTCGGTTATCGGCATAGACTGTAAAAAGAATGGACGTAGCGTCCGTGACGTCACCCATTGGTTTGGGGGAGTCTGTTTTGTGCCTCTACTACGGGGGTTTGAGCCGCGCCATGTTGGATTCTACTTGCCATATTTGGAGCGGTGCGGCCGTTAGCCGGGGGAGGCCCCGCCCACTGGCCTCGAAGCAGCGGTCTCCGGACCTGTCACTCAACGGTTCTGCGCCCTAATTGGCCAGAATTTTAAACCTAATAACAGTAAAACGGTAGAGTTTAAAAAAAATTCACCCCCCTCAGAGTGTGTGTGGGGGTAGAAACTATCGGTTGAGACCAAAAAAATAAAATGTACCAGGCTGTAAATATGTTTTTTAAAGCTGTAAAATCGGCTATTTTAACATGGGGCTCAGTTGGAGTTGCTCCCTTCTGGAGCCAGCCCCCAGCGACAGCCCAGGGGATTGCAGTTTTTTGAATGCGGAAGTGAGCTTCACTTCTCAGACCGACAACTGCCCCCTTGGTTATCGGTCAGAAAAAAAATTCAAAATGTGCATCCCTAATCTGGACTCTGTCTATCTGGCCTGTCTAGCCTCTACGGGTCTTTTTTACTAAACTTAACCAACTCCTTTCTTCATTGCCTAAACCCAACCAATGGTGGGACCAAAGGGCTGTGGGAACATAGGGCCTAATTTTCAGTGACAACAAAAGTTAGAAATGAGGGAACATAGGGCTGAGGGAACATAGGGCTGTGGGAACATAGGGATGACCCCGCAGAAACTACAACAATATTTGCGATTTTTTGACTATTACCAGGTGACAGGGACAAATTTAGCCTTCTAGCTCCATAGGGCCCCATTCATTCTGCACTCGCCCGCCAGCACTCCTAGTGGGATTCTGGTGGAACTGCAACCAAGTTCGATACAATGGGGCTAATGGAGAGTGGCAAGTCTCGTCAATAGACTGGCTCTGGTTTTACGGTGGTGTCCTAATGAGTCACTGTTTAAAATAACTTTTGCAGATAGAAGTTTGTTTGTTTTTTTGCTACAAGCAGAGAGCCACGGCATCAAGCTAACGTTAACGTTACATCTCATGGCGTCTAGCTTCCAACAGCCGCTAACGTCTACGTTTGATTCATTTGGGTCGCTGTTTATATTTACGTGTTTCTCCAATGATTCTAGAGGAATGAAACTAGCGGAGAATCAGCCAGCCAGCTGTTTCATGCTCTGTTGAAACGTAACGTGAACACGGTAGTTAGCCTGCTGCCAACTAGCTGAAAGGTCTGAATATTAAACTTAGGTCTACAGTGGTGTATTTGCCCTGACATTTTTTAGGCTTGAAGTGGGGATTTATTTTGACAGCTGGTGGTTGCTTAGCAACGGTAAAGCGTTCGCTCGTCCCCTGTCCGCTGTGTGACCGGTACGTACTGTAAACAGCTCCGTGTGTTTTTATTGATTATCATTTTTTTAATCAAAATTGGAGGAAAAACTTAACATAACACGTTTTGGGATTGGTTTTGTCACATTTTGTAATGGTTTTTAAGTGTTGTCATCTTTTATTTTGTGTGTTATATCAATGTTTGTCATTTCAGCCGTTACAGTCACTCCTACTGTAACGGTCAGCTGTTCACCGTTCATTTCATATGGTTTCAGTTTATTTAGGTTTATTTATTGTATTTTATGTAATGTTCAGGGGGCAGGAGCTGTGTGTTGGCGAAGGATCAAAGTAACCATCAGTTTTTCTGTTTGTCAGGTATGTTTACATTTTGTGTACAAAGTATCGTTTTGTTTGGCCTCGGCATGTTAACGCATGTAAACGTGTATGTGTGTGTATTTTCTTTTCTCTGTTTAGAATAGGTTCATGGTTGTTGTTGTTGTCGTTGTTAGAAAATAATTAATGGATTATTGTTTTTAAATATATTTATTGTAGAAAACCCACTATACGATCAAATGTGTTCGCCCGCCCTTCTGTGTTTGTCCGCTGTGTGACCGGGGGCAGGAGCTGTGTGTTGGCGAAGGATCAAAGTAACCATCAGCTTTTCTGTTTGTCAGTAAACGCCATGAACCTGACTGGACCTGTGTGGTGTCCATTCTTCTACCCATGATACCGAACAAGAGGGGTTACACATAGACAGAAACAGTCACATGCTCACTTCAGTAATTCAGTTTAGTTTTAGATATTTTGAAATGTTGGTTACTGATGAGTGTTGTTTTTTAATGGTGGTTGCATTTTTATTTTGATTACACTATACAATGTAGTTCCATCGAAGGAGGACACGGAGGCCTCTGACTCTAATGTGATGTGGATGAGCAACAAGAGCCAGACCCAGAGCCAGCTGTCTCCAGCACTCATTTTGCTCATCCGAGAGGACCCAGTGGTAGGTCTACTTACCTGAAACTTGCTAGTTAGCTGCAGTTATTGTCTAATAATCTTCTGGATCCCTTAACTGTGTTTTCATGACTATTTTATTTGTTTTCCAGATATTTCCAGATGCAAAGAGGAGGGACCAGTTCAGCCTTGTCTGACACAATTCCCCAGAACCCAGCATGGATCGAGGAAGAGAGCATTCTGCAGTGCCTGGTACAGAGCAAATCCTTGGCTTGAATACTCAATCCTTAAAGACTCCTCCTACTGCTTTGCCTGTAGACATTTCTCCTTGCCTAATGCACCAGACTCTGCCTTTGCTTTTTAAAAAAATATATATTTATTTAAGGTTTAACACATTACAAAAACATATTATACAGATACAAAGGGCAGTTCACAAAATATTACGAAGAAGCATAGAGTACACAGCATAAACAAAGCAAGGTTCATAACAGACTTTTTTTTTTTTACATACAATAAATTATAAGTTTAGAATGTCCCAAGGTAGATTGTTGTGTTTGTCCAGTGTTTTTCTTCTACGGAGTTCAGTGATGATATTGTTGAATACTTGAGTGCTGTCTATGTAGATCTGTTTGAGAGTGAGTGAGCATCTGGTTGTCCATAGTTTATGGGTTATTATGGCGATGATGAGTTGAAAAAGTTCTTTCTGTTTGGGGTGTATGTTTTCCTGAATGAGTCCATATGTAACAGAGTTGAAGTTTATTGTAAATGAAAGTCCCAAAGGTTTAACATAGTTCCATACTTGTTGTGATCTGATGAGTCTGAGTTTCATCGCTGATACATCCGGGCGGGGAGCATACGTCAGTCCGACTGCCCATAAGTCCGACGGCTCATTTCTCCGACTACCCATTCTACAGTGTTAAGGTTAGGTTTAGGGTAAGGTTAAGGGTTAGGGCTACTTAAGTCGGAGAAATGGGAGGTCGGACTAATGGACGCAAAAATAAAGAAATGTATGGTCGGAGAAATGGGTAGTCGGACGGACGTCATGCGCCCCATCCGGGCATCGGGCATTTCTTTGTAGTGACACAACAACTCCAGGACACTATGGCTCTGACTGGGAGTCTGTTGAGTGATATCAGCCAGCGGGCATCTCTGAGGCTTTCTGAGAGGAGTTTATTATTTATGATTTTAATTATCTTGAAGTTTTCTATAATTGAAATACATTTATAATTAAAGCAGAAGTAAGTGATATATTTGTGTTAATATAAGGTTGCTTTCACACCTAATCAAGTGGACTCGAGTTCGCTTGGGGGGCTGAAAGTTGCAACATTGTTGCATTATCACTTGGTTCGGTTCCGCGTTCACACTGCAACTTCTGAACCGCACCAAACTTGCGCCCCAAGCGCACCAAACTTTCTGAGCGTCAAAAGTCGACGTCACTCCGCTCGCGACTGACAGACCTGCTGGGTAACAGTAAACATGGAGCAGCATGTGAAGTTGGCTGTTTGGGGGATGTTGTTTCTTTTTTTTATGTACCAATTGCACTTGGCTCAGCAAGCCGTGCAGTACGACCACCATGTAAGGCAGCGAAGCAGAGCGCATTTCGCTCTTACTACCAGTGTTGCCAACTCCTCAGTAAGCAAAGTCGCTATTGGCTGTCGTAAAAGTCGCTAAAAGTCGCTAAATGACGTCGTTATCTCAGCGGGTGGGGTGCTGGGGGGGGGGGTTGGCAACACTGCTTACTACTGCACTGAGGACGGAGAAACGGTACCAGAGGAAAAGACAGAGACTGATGAGAGATGTCGAGTTGTTGGCGTTGTTGCTACACAGACGGCGGACAAGGTATGTAACCTACCGTAAAACACCAAATAAAGGCCCGGGCGTTTATTTGCTTAAATCGCTCAAATCAACAGGCGTTTATTAGGGACCTGCGTTTATTAATAGTGTTCAACCTGGACCTCCTTCTGGGGAAAGAGGCTTCACTCTGTGGCGGCGGTGGAATGATACGTGCGTTTCTCAAGGCATTACTGTAAATACAGCCAGGGCGGACTTGTTCTCTGTCTCGCTGACCCCCGCGGTCCTGGCCCGCACAGGTACCAGGAGACTGAGACCCCCCGTCATGTCGGTCCTCCGCCCCTTCTTGATCCGCCGCAAGTTGCAAAAACCCTGCGGACGCCCAGTCTCTCCACCCCTCTCCCACACTTCAGCACCTGTTGGCTCGCTCCACCGTCCTTTTTTTTTTTGTTGTTGTTGTTGTTGATTGAATGAAGTAGGTCTATAACTAATAACAATGCAACGTAGCCTAACTAAATACGCGCATGAGTAATCAGAGAACAGTAGGCTGTTTACGCTACTTTTAAAAGGAGTAAAGTCATTTAAACGAGGAGCGAGCCGAGCCGACACTGTGCAGCCCAGGACAGGTGCTGAAGTGTGGATGAGAGGAGTGGACAGACCGGCAGCAGCAACCAGCTGACGTCTCGTCGGTCCTCGGCCGACTTTAATGTCTAGAGACACCCGCTATATTTGCATAGAACAATGTTTGACCCGGCGTTTATTTGGGATGGGCGTTTAATATAAAAAATATTTTGCTACACCCGGTGGTTAATTGGGACCGGCGGCAATTTGGGACTCGGCCATTATTTGAAGTTTTACGGTAACAATAAAATAACCTAATAAAATAAAGTATATCTCTACTCTCTACTCTACTCAATAATATAAACAGGACTTGTATTGTGCTTCGTTACATTGTTACACATCACTAATGCTAACGTAGTTAATCGGGGATTGAAGCTGTTAAATTTCTAACTTTGACAATAACAACCGCCACCTTATTTGTTTCTTCTTCTTCTTCTCCTCTTTCTGTTTTGGTTTTGCGTCACTACGTCATGCATTACGTATGTGTTTAGTCCGCTGAGCTTTCACACTGCATACGAACCGAACCAGGGTTCACTTGCAAACGGACCGAGACCCCCGTTTTCAAGCGGACCAGAGTTCGTTTGTTTGATCCGCACCAGAGTTCGTATGAGCTTTCACACCTGCCCAAACGAACCGGACTATCCGAGCAAACGAACTCTGGTCCGTTTAAAGCGGACCAAAGGAGGACAGTGTGAATGCGCCCTAAGTCTTAAATAGTTGTATCTTCCGACAGCAAACACTTACATAGAGTGTTTGGTCTGAAACACGGGTCTGTCAGTCACTCTGCTCTGCTCTGAGCCCAGGAGAAAACATTTATCGTATCCTACAGTTTTTATCCAATGAGGAGAGAGAACGGCATGCAGGGCTGTGTGTGCAGCCAAGGAACGTTGTGAATGTGGCGACGTAGGGACGAGGACTGTTATGGTGCGTTCAAGGAAACTCGTATTTTTCCGACCGTGAAGTGGTACCAGTTTGATCTGGTACGAGTTCACGGGTCAGAAGTTACGAGTGGCCGTTATAGTGACTTTCACAGGTAAAACAGGTCGGAGAAACACGAGTGGGTTGCCTGGAACGCTACAAAGTCGTAAGTTGTGACTTGAAGCTGTAATTTACGATTTCAAAAGCCTGCCTGGAACGCAGCATTAGCCAAAACCACCGGACCACTTACTTCTGCTTTAATATCGTTTCCATATCTATGATCATTAATTTTATTAAAGATATTTTTTTTTGGATCTG
>NW_028220119.1:0-17662 GCF_045865225.1 Trachurus japonicus | reverse complement strand
GTGCATATTCTCATTTGCCCAGGTCATAGTATTTCAAAGGAGGTTAAATCGAAAGCAACTGGACTTAGTTATTTGTCTAGGAAGACGTTTCACCTCTCATCCAAGAGGCTTCATCAGTTCATGTACGCATCTGACCAGGCTGGGACTGGTCCAACTATCTGGTGTGGAGACTCACTATTTAACCTCTTGTGTGGGCGTTCACAAGGGTGATGATGTCACTGGTTCCCTTTAGTGCTCCAAGTGCCAACGACAGTCGTTTAAATGACTGCCTTTGATGGAAAGTTGGTTTCGACTTCGTTAGTGCCCTATTGTGTTATAACGACAGTCGTTGGAGTCACTTGCCACTTGTGAACAGTGGTTGTTCTTTGAGGCTAGATTGTTGAATCTCCTGGGAAGGGATGAAAGGGCAGCATTGTAAATTGGAGATAGGTGGTGTCTCAGGCCACCTCCCCTGTTGAGGGATGGTTTCTCTACACTGTAAAAAAAAAAATGTCGTTTTTACAGGAAAACGCTGGCAGCTGGGGTTACCAGAGTATTCCTGTAAAAAATACGGCAGCACAGTAGATAACTTTACTGACGAAATCTGTAAATTGATTTACAGTGAATAAAATCACATCTGAATCACATTAAAAAACTGTTAAGTCTACAAAAATAATTTGTTAATTTCGCATAACGATGTTGTATATAAATAGACCATTTCCTGTATTTTTTACATGTAATAATTGCTTATTGTGCATCAATAAATGATCAAATTAACAGGAAAATATCAAACAAAAAACTAATTTAAACTGGTAGAACAACAATAAAACTTTGCATTTTAAATGGAGCTGTTCTGTATTTTATACATAAAATCTATTCATAATATGCTGTATCTTTATGTTTTAATAATCAAGTTATTATGTAAAATGTACATAATTTATTTATAAACCTGCAAAATTACTACACCTACACCAAAACATGTAAATTACATCTTGAAAAAAGACAAGAGAGGAAAATATAACTTTTGGGACATTTATTTGACAGCCATCATCAATACTTGTAAACAATTGGATGCATTTTTTTTCAATGTCAACAACATATAAAGAAGCTACATGAACTGGTTCTTTTAACTATGACTGAATCCAGGTTGAAAAAAAAAAGTCCATGCTATAAAAACAGCAAGCTGAATTGAACTCTGCTCATTAGTAAGCAGGAAAACAGTATTGCGGCTTCTCCCAAATCACTTAAACCAATGGTGACCAGTTTTCAAGAAAGAAACCCCCCCCCACACACACACACACACACACATTTTAGCATTAAAGCAGAAGTAAGTGATATATTTGTGTTAATATAAGTCTTAAATAGTTATAGAGGGTATGCGTTTACGTCACGTTGCCCTCGGCAACGCCCCGTTCGATCGGACTGAGTGGCAAAACAAGCGTCCCTCAACATGCTGGCGGATAGCGGTGGACTCATAAACTGGATAAAATATCTTATATCAAAACAAATTTATGTCAAAAGAAATTGACAACCAGCTCCCCAAAACCGTCTGCTCCACTGACACTTCCTGTAACACACAGTGTGACCGTGGCACCTGCAGAGTGACTGACAGGCTCACTGTTACTGTCATCCCGACGCTTAAACCTGCGCGCTGCTTTTATTCTGAAAAACTCTGACAAGTCAAACTGTAGGATGTGTTAGAGGACTAATTTATCTGTCTAAACATCGTAACTATGACACCTGAAACTGTAAACACAGCTGATCGATCGAAAAAAAAAAGACCGCTCCAGTGAATTTACTTTCCGTCATTGAGAACAGGTTCTTGAATGTAACTCGGTCAAAGTGAGACGTATCCTCAAGATTTTTAGCAGCTCTGTTAGGTCATGCTGCTTTACATGCTGGCAAAGCTAGACATGTCAGACTTGTGTGGGCTCGGAGAAAATCGCTTCGTTACTTGCTCGTTTTTAAACTTTGGCGGCTCTGCCACTCGTCTTTTTGCCACTCAGTGGACGTTCCACAGCGACTTCCGAGTACCGTGACGTCATGTGCATACCCTCTATATCTTCCGACAGCAATCACTTCTATAGAGTGTTTGGTCTGAAACACGGGTCTGTCAGTCACTCTGCTCTGCTCTGAGCCCAGGAGAAAACATTTATCGTATCCTACAGTTTTTATCCAATGAGGAGAGAGAACAGCATGCAGGGCTGTGTGTGCAGCCAAGGGACGCCGTGAATGTGGCGACGTAGGGACGAGGACTGTTATGGTGCGTTCAAGGAAACTCGTAGACTCGTGTTTTTCCGTCCTGTGAAGTTGTATCAGTTCGATCTGGTACGAGTTCACGGGTCAGAAGTTACGAGTGGCCGTTATAGTGACTTTCACAGGTAAAACAGGTCGGAGAAACACGAGTGGGTTGCCTGGAACGCTACAAAGTCGTAAGTTGTGACTTGAAGCTGTAATTTACGATTTCAAAAGCCTGCCTCGAACGCAGCATTAGCGAAAACGACCGGATCGATTACTTCTGCTTTAAGAGAACTCTCAACATGGGTGACATGATAAAATTGTTGGCATTTTATCTAGAATAACTCAACCATGATTATTCTTGCCAATGAGTATGTGAAAAAGTCCATGTTATGAGAGCATCAGGCCAGACTTAAAGCAGAAGTAATTGGTCCGGTCGTTTTCGCTAATGCTGCGTTCCAGGCAGGCTTTTGAAATCGTAAATTACAGCTTCAAGTCACAACTTACGACTTTGTAGCGTTCCAGGCAACCCACTCGTGTTTTTCCGACCTGTTTTACCGGTGAAAGTCACTATAACGGCCACTCGTAACTTCTGACCCGTGAACTCGTACCAGATCGAACTGGTACGACTTCACGGTCGGAAAAATACGAGTTTCCTTGAACGCACCATAACAGTCCTCGTCCCTACGTCGCCACATTCACGGCGTTCCTTGGCTGCACACACAGCCCTGCATGCCGTTCTCTCTCCTCATTGGATAAAAACTGTAGGATACGATAAATGTTTTCTCCTGGGCTCAGAGCAGAGCAGAGTGACTGAGAGACCCGTGTTTCAGTCCAAACACTCTATGTAAGTGATTGCTGTCGGAAGATATAACTATTTAAGACTTATATTAACACAAATATATCACTTACTTCTGCTTTAACTGCATATAGTTGAAATACACCAAGAACAATGACATTTTGCATCCATCTAAAATGCACCAAGAACAGTGACACTTCACATTAAAATTCCACAACAGTAAACAATACCAAGTGCAATTTCACTATCACTATTCACTATAACTCTTATGTAAGCATTAAGTCAATAGTACATCAGGGTGAGCGCAGTCTGTGACTGCCCTCAAACACAATCCTGACATCCACTGACCCATCTTGGTTCCACAGCAGGTAAATCTTCATCACCTCATCTGCAAATTCCTCTTGAACACCGACAGATCCATCAGCAGCATCCTGCAGACATTGTTAAGATAACCGTTAGGAGCTCACTTTCAACCTGCATGTTACAAGACAAATACTACCACCTACTAACATTAAGAGTGTAACAGGACATAAAGAGGACAACCTGAACAATACTACTGTGATAGTATTGTGGTAACTTTAAAACTAACATTGCTAAAGGGATATTTAGGATATTTTTTTTACATGAAGCTGTATGACATCCTTATTAGTAGTTACGTGCATCAACAGTGACCCCGACTGTGTCCTGTGAGCAGAGTTCCGGCCTGGTTTTGGTGCTGACGAATGTAGTCCGGCTAGTTGGCTGGGGTCACTAAAATAAAACAATATGCATTCAATAGAGTGATACATTTGCATCACAAAACCGTTATCCACGAAAAAGTCTAACCTCACAATTGCTAGGCGCTATTTTCTCTCCCTTCGTATCACTGCATGCTGCCGCCTGTAGACAGCTGTGCACTTTTCCATCACCTGTTTCACAGAGTTTACTGCTCAGATAGTTAACGTAAACATAAGTGATGAAGCCATCCCTTGTTTTAGCACAGAGCCAAAAGGATACCTTAATGAATCTGAATATGATGCTGAACTTCGTCAGATGGAGTTGGAGCAGAGAAGACAGGGTGGCGTGTGATCAGTAATGCAGCACAGTGCATGGTGGAAGATCAGACTGACAAACGTACTCAGACAGACATAGTGCATCACCTGCAAGGACATTGCTGCTGAAAAAAAAATAGAATGGCGCTACATTCTCCAGCCAGCTGACCTGTAGCTCACCTGCGGCTCACCTGCAGCTGTCAGAGGAGCCTCTGCTAGTTCTAACTGCCATCTGAAGACCGGTCAGCTGAGCCAGAGCACAGTGGACGTGGCTGGTGTGTAGGCTCGCTATATGTTTTATAACGGCAAGAAAAACAAATCATCCTTAATCGCTGATTGTCTGATATTCTGTGTTCATTTGTCGGGCTGATCTTCCATCACGGACTGTGCTGCATTACTGTCCAACTTCAGCAACTTCAGAAAATAGCACCTGGTGATTGTGAGGTCAGACTTTTTCATGGATAACGGTTTTGTGATGCAAATTATTACTCTTTTGAACACATATGGTTTTGAGAAGCAAAACGCTTTATTTTTGTGATCTCAGCCAACTAGCCGAACTTGCTTCGTCCACACCAAAACCAGGCCGGAACTCTGCTCACACGACGCAGTCGGGGGAAAGTCACTGTTGATGCACGTAACTACTAATAAGGATGTCATACAGCTTCATGTAAAAAGATCCAAAATATCCCTTTAAATACAGTATTATACTAACCTCAATGTCCTTGAACAAGGCACTGGCATCTTCTTCCAGATGGTTGATCAGAAATCAGATGACAACCTCCTGCGTCCGTTGAATGGGGATTCCACTCTGCAGAGTATTACAATTGATTAGTTGCTGAAAGACTTATTTAAGCGTTTAAGAGTTTTGCTTTTCTGGAAATACAGTACTAACATGTCAAACATTTCAACTGAATTTATATTAGGAGGAGGAAGCCAATACAGATGTATTGTATGTAATTAACTTAAAGGAGAGAAATATGAATGAGACAGGTGAAGTTATGATTAAAGCAGTTAATGCAGAAATTGAATAGGTCGAGAATACATTTTAATACCTGAAGTAGAACACTCATTTGGGTCAGACGTCTCTTTCCTGCGGCACCATCCTTCAGCAGTTCAGGTGTATTGAAGTCCAACATTGCCATGAATTATAGCTCAAGATTCAGTGTGGTGATCCTCAGAAATTCTGCGCTAACCTGAAAGAGAGATGAGAAAAGAGAAAAAAAGTGGTCTAATCTATTGTCATTCAGCACTCAAAAAAGAGTTGTAATGAGATGAATAAGATGCAAGACTGTTCCATATAATTTTTAATACACTGCTATGCCATAAATTCTCTGCTTACAGGGCTTCCCCCAGTGTATTATAAGCCTGGCCAGGTCTTACATGCCCCACTGCCAGGCTAAGCATCGTTTATTTATTTTTTTTAATCAGTTTTTATACTCCATAAACATGTGATCAGGTGTCTTTTTCATCACCTGACAACATCACAACTTCGTCGCGCATAACGGGGCACGTCACGGACATCATGCTCATCAGACCGCTGCTTCACCAGCTGAGCGAGAGGAGCGGACCGAGTCCACGTTAACGTGAACCGATCCGCGGCTGCAAGAGGCTCAATCAGCTGATGTAGCACGGCTGTTAGCTGTTAGCACGTCGTCCCCTGCAGCTGTGAATGCGCAGCTACGGCGTCACTATGAGAGCCCGGCCACTTGATACATCACGCGCGCCGTACAGAAATGACTCACGTTTGTAACCACGGATGCAGCCCTCGTCCAAGCAAAGATAAAACCGTCTTTGGTCCAAGTAACGTTCAACCAGCAGCCACGGAAACAAAGCCCCCCCCCGCCCCCCCCCCCCTCCATGCTCAGCATGCGCTATGAAAAGCCTCGCCATGTCTGAGCATGTTGTGGAGTGCTTATTGATGAATAAATTAACCATTTTGCGTCCATTTTAGGTGGCGTTAGCTATATAAACGGTGCCTTAGCTGAATGAACCTTGTGTTAGCTGAGCAGTTTTGTGGAAAGCTGTAAACTAAGTTAGCTAACGTAGCCTACAACAGCATGGTGCCACTGGTGACAGTATTAAAAATACACCCTGTAAAGTTGTATGTAGGAAGACGGGGTCAATAAAATATTAACGCTCTAAGTTACTTACCAGCGTATGGAGTCCTCCAAGTGGTTTTCACTGTGGTGTCGACCGTTGATTTGCCTCGTGTTTTTCAAAAGAAGCAGGGTACCGTTAGATATCCCATGAATCCACTCTCTTTGCGCGCGAATGGCGGCACGTCATGACGTTCTGCGTAAATACTACTCATTTTCTGAAGTTGTTGCTAGAGATGAGGTTAGAGTAGCCTAATTAAAGTTCTTGAAATCGATTAATATACGGTAATTGCTCCATACTCAAATATTCTGACTGGTATTTACTGAAAATATTACGGATATCTTAAAATTATAATTTGTTTGTCAAATACTAATTTATTTTATGAAAATAGGCTAAATAATAGAAGTAATATAAGACAAAATTATCTGTTGAATTTTAAAACATTTATTTGAATATGTCTAACTCAAATAATCACTTTTGTGATTTTCAGAGATTTTATTAAGACTATATACTTTTTTATTATTGTGACATAAGACCCTGAATGTTTCAATTTTTTTAAATTAATTTAAAAAAAACAGCGGTCCAATACAGAACAATGTACAGTTAAATATATTCAAAACATGACCCCCTTGAATAAAATAAGGAAAAATAAAAAACCCAGCAAACTGATACCCTGAACTAGAGTGCACGACCCACTGCCATCCTCACCACCCCCTCAGCCAATCCCACCCAAGGGGGCAGTTGTCGGTCTGAGAAGTGAAGCTCACTTCCGCGTTCAAAAAACTGCAACCCCTCGGATTCCTCTGGGGGCTGGTGTCAGAAGGGAGCATTCCCCATAGACCCCCATGTTAAAATCGCCGACTTTACATCCTCAGTAAACATGTTAAAAGCCTGGTGTCAGAACGTTTTTTCGTCTCAATCGATAGTTTCTACCCCCGCACACACTCTGAGGGGGGTGGATTTTTTTTTAACTCTACCGTTTTACTGTTATTAGGTTAAAACTCTGGCCAATTAGGGCGCAGAAACGTTGAGTGACAGGTCCGAGCAGCTCCGTGGACAGCTGCTTCGAGGCCAGTGGGCGGGTTCTCGGCCGGCCAATCCAACATGGCGCTGTTCAGGCCGCCATATTTGAGTCACAAAAACGACTCCCCAAAACCAATGGGTGACGTCACGGACGCTACGTCCATTCTTTTTACAGTCTATGATCCCACCCCCAAGCGCTGAGAGGATTCAGGAGGTCCTTTTCCAGGAAGGAAAGCAGTGGTCGCCTGATCTTTTCAAATAAGGCTGTGAATTACTTTTTAGTCTACCTCTCAGATTCACAATGATTTTTTGTGTGAAAATATTACCTATATTTGCATTATTTCATCAATCATGTTAAAAGTACAGCATAAACTTGTAAAGTGACGTACATATTTTTTTTGTATTTTTCAAAACAACTGACTAAAACTATAGTTTTTACAATATTTGCAAGCCAAATTAACAAAATTGTTTTGTTATGAGTATTACAGTATTTATCAGTTTTTGTTACCAATATTTGTAGTTTTCACAAATAAATTTGATTAAAATCACATGTTGTTGTTGTAAATATAACAAAACATTCTGTTTTAATAGTTTACAAATGTTCGCTGTGATTTAAACAAAAAGTAAATGTTTTGGGGTTTACAATACTTTTCTGTAGTGATTTTACATAGTTTCTATGTAAATTTCACAGTCATTTTTTACAGTGTACTTTTACAAAAATGGCTTCTTTGACTCCTCTTTCAAACCATCTGTCCTCTCTGTCTAGGATTTGGACATTGCTGTCCTCAAAGGAGTGGGCTTTCTCCTTGAGATGTAGATGGACAGCAGAGTCCAGTCCTGAGGAGTTTGCTCTCCTGTGTTGGGCCATGCGTTTATGCAGTGGTTGTTTTGTTTCTCCAATGTAGAGGTCTTTGCATTCCTCGTTGCATTGGACTGCATACACCAGATTGCTTTTGTGGGTGTGTGGTGTTTTGTCCTTGGGATGTACCAGTCTCTGTCTGAGTGTGTTGCTGGGTTTGAAATACACAGGGATACGGTGTTTGTTAAAGATCCTCCTGAGTTTTTCTGATACTCCAGACACATATGGAATGACTATATTGTTTCTCTTGTTTTGTCTTTCTTTCTCAACCACTTGGCTGGTTTTCTTTCTGGAAGCAGCTGCAGTTTTCACAAAGGTCCAGTTAGGGTAACCACAAGTTGTGAGGGCGCCTCTCAGGTGCTTGTGTTCTGCCCCTTGGGCCTGTGAGCTGGTGGGCACGTTATCAGCTCTGTGTTGCAAAGTTCTGATAACACCAAGCTTATGTTCCAGAGGGTGGTGAGAGTCGAAAAGTAGATATTGGTCTGTATGTGTGGGTTTTCTGTATACCCCAATGTGGAGGCTCCTGTCCTTTTTCATATGGACGTCACAATCTAAGAAAGGCAGACTATTGTCCTCTACCGTTGGTTTGGTAGGAATTTTGGTTTGGTAGGAATTTTTAAAGTTTTTAAAGTTTTTAAAGTTTTTAAATTTAAAAGCTTATTGTGCCCCCCCTAGGAGGGGGGGGCACATGTCCTTAAAGTAAAACTTTTCAACAAAAAGGCTGACCTCCAAAAGTCGACTATTCGACGATTCGATTCGGAGGGGTCTGATTCGACTATGAACCTTGTAGTCGAATCTAACCAAGACCATACCATTCTGACTATATGGGGGTGCCCATGGCTGCTGAGCATAAATTGTTACATAGAATGTCTTTTTTCGTTATAAAAAGACTATTTTGATACAAAATCTGCCTACTTTCTGTTAATAAAGAGTTCAAAATTATGTGTGCGTTTAAACGGTAGTCTTAGCTTCTTACTACGTATTAATAAATCACCCACTGCAGTTGCACAATCAAATGAGCGGAGGTTGTTTTTTTTTTTTTCAAATGAGCGGAGGTGAGCAGTAGGACCGTCAAAGTCACGGTACTCGGAGGTCACTGCAGAACACTCACGGAGTGGCAAAAAGACGAGAGGCAGAGCCGCCAAAGTTTAAAATCAAGGAAGTCTGACAGTCTAACTTTGTCAACATTTATCATGCATGACCTGACAGAACAGCAAAACATTGTGAGGATACATCTGACTTTGACTGAGTTACATTCAAGAAGCTGCTTTCGGGACTTCCGGTCAAGACATGCTCGTGACAGACGCATAGTCAATCGCTCCGTATCAGTCAGTATCAAAATTCCCCCAAACTCGAAAACTTTAACTTGAAAACGGAGAATGAGTGGGGGGAAACAAAAAAGAGACGATTCGAACCGGACAGAGAGAGTAATTGAGCAAGAAAACCCACAAAATAAAAAACAAATGGAGCCGACCGGGCGCATGGCGTCTGTCCGACTTCCCATTTGTCCGACTTCCCATTTGTCCGACTTCCCATTTCTCCGACCATACATTTCTTAATTTTTGAGTCCATTAGTCCGACTCTCTATTTCTCCGACGACCCAACACTTCGACTTCTCATTTCTCCGACCATACATTTCTATATTTTTACGTCCATTAATGCGACCTCCCATTTCCCCGACTTAAGTATGCCCGGTGTTACGACTCCCAGTAATTACGACAGTGTATTAGACCGACAAATCGGGCCCAGAAGCAGGACTTTGATATCAACTTAATCTCCTGTATTTTGACGGCGCCACAGTGTAGCCTAGTCTAGGCGCGTGGGTCCTGCTCTTGTTCCTTTTATGTGTATATGTATGTGCACAGTGCGATACAGTCAGCGCCACTGTCACTGTGCCTCTGCAACAATGAGTATTTCTGTCACACGGTGCTAGAGGATTGATTAAAACAAACAATAAGATTGTAATATGGGCTGGGCTGCACCTATAGTGCAGGCGGAGGGGCGGGCAGAGACTCTCTCTCTCTCGGGCAGTGACACACTGTCATTGATTCATATTTCAGCACTGAGACAGCGGACAGCGCGCGATTGGTCGTACCGTAGGCTACACACAGCGCAGATGCTGTGACCCCCGAACTGACTAAGCCCTGATCTTCATGGCCCATGAACGTTGATAGAAGGAAAAAATAGAAAGAAAGGAGTTATCTGAGTGGTTAATTGTCATATCCATTAGGACCATGTTTTTTCTTCTTTTTAAATAGGATCTGTGAATATAATTTCCTCATTTATTGATGCAGTCATTTGGGCACTAAATGATCAGTAAAACAAGATGCCTCGAGTCCATATTTATGTTTCTTCAGTAGGCTACCTGGCTGATATCAGACTTGCCCACATCTGTGTTATTACAGTAACACTGGTGCACGTTGTGCGCAAATGATGCGCTGAGATCCGGGAGCTGTCCATGGTCTATAGCATAAATATTTATCAGTTGCGTCTGCACACGAGACACGTGTGTGTCATGTCAACGGGCTCTACAAACATATCATATGCCACGTAATGGGACTTATGGCTCATTTTTAATCAATAATAGCCTATACTGCACAACTGAAAATATTGTAGCAACTCCACAGTAATGTTCTTGTTATGATTAAGTTGTGTGATTTCTGACTGACTGTGAATGTGTAGGGCACGGGCAGGTAGGGTGGTTGGATGAGAAACTGAGGGGCCAGAGTGAGGAAGACAGCTGCGTCTGTGTGTAGGTGAGTGAGGGAGGAGGAGCAGAGGAGGGAAGGGAGAGCAGTCATAAGTTAGGGTTATGTTGTTGTAGACAGTAACGTCGGGTTGGACGCTACAGTATCAATAAAAACATGAGTTTAACATAAGCCTCAAACGTAAAATAGCCGCGGAGCGAGCCAGCTTCCTTTCGGCCCCGTTAACCGATTGTCGCCAGATGCGCCAGAGCGCGCACCTCTGTGCCAGGCTCGCGCTCTGGGCGATTTGTGTTTTTCATCTTAACAGAGCGCGCCAGAAATTAATACACACATTCACATGATACACATACCCACAGACACACAGCTGAGGGGCCGAGGCGCAGCACGGAGAAATGCGCATCTGGTGCCGCCCCCCGTGTGTGTGTGTGTGTGTGTGTGTGTGTGTGTGTGTGTGTGTGTGTGTGTGTGTGTGTGTGTGGCATGCACTTCAACCAAGGGGTAAAAGAGTGACATGGGAGAGCAGAGCAGCAAAAACATTTACCACTGCTCCAATAAATGACACAAACAGTAACGCCGGTGTCGGAATTCTGGATGGTCGAATTTAGCCCTGGTCGGAATACAGAGATTATTTTGGTCGGAGCAATGGGCAGTCGGACCAATGGGCCTATAAAAGTCGGATTAATGGGTAGTCGGAGAGGTGGGCCGTCGGATTTTGGGGCCGTCGGACTGACGTATGCTCCCCGAGCCGACCGACGAGGAAAATGGCGACATGCTAGCTAGCAGAGACGGCGGTGAAGCTAAAGACAACAAGCTACTACAGAAACTGTCTGCCATCTCAAGTAACATCCGTGATTTCCAAAACGACATTCACTCAGCTATCTCCGAGCTCAAGGGAGACTTAAAGAAAGACTTTAAGGACGAGCTAGCGACGCTGAGACACGAGCTAACCCAGAAGCTAACTGACGTCGGGACCAGGCTCCAGGGTCACGATCAGGCGATCACCGAGGCAGAGGAGCGCATCTCGGATATGGAAACAAGCGGCGCTGCAACTAAAGAGGCTCTTTTGAGTCTGCTGAAAGAACACCACAGACTGCAAGAGAAAGTCACCGATTTGGAAAGCAGGTCTAGAAGAAACAACATCCGAGTTTACGGAGTGTCGGAGGGCTCAGAGGGCGACTCGATGATAAAGTTTATGGAAAACCTGCTGACCACGGAGCTGGCTCTCCCCGACGGCATGTCTCTGCAGATTCAGCGGGCTCATAGAGCTCTGACCCAGAAGCCGGGACCTGACGCTACACCTCGGTCTATTGTGATAAACTTTCAGCAGTATGATGTCAAAGAAACGGTGTTGAAGCTGGCATGGAGGTGCCCGCTGCCAGAGGGGATCTAGCCCCCAACCTAGAGGAAAGGATTCAGAAGGCGTTCCCATGGCAACGAGTGGCCAACGGAGGAAAACAGATGCAGACTCGAGTGAAAGAAAAACTCCAGGAGTTTAGAAGACCACCATCCCAATTCTAAAAGCACTAAAACCCCGTGCAGATTAAAATGCTGTGAGTAGACTGTTAATCAAGGGAGATGATCTGTTCTTTTTTACTCTCTCTCTTTACTTTAATAATAATCTGTTGAAGTTACTGAAAAAAAAAAAAAAAACTGACTGAACGGTTAATAAGAATGTTGGACTAATTAGTGGACATGGAGTGCACCGGCTGGTTAGCCACTACACCACTAAGGAGGGCCCCAACCATCCAGGAAGGTTTTTTCCCTCCACCCACCAACAGGGACCCTAGAGGGACAAAGGTCCCTCAGTCACAGGAAGTTTGTGTATTCATTTCTGTTACGATGAGCGTAAACACTTGTTCTTGTTCTATGTTCAGTACAGGGGAGAAATGTTTTTTTCTACAAGGGAAATCTGTTTTTGTTAAAGTTATAGCATCATACAATTACAGAGGTAAGCCGACGCATACAGGGACCAGATAATGAAAGTAGTGTCTCTAAATGTGAACGGGCTTCGTAGCCCAGTCAAACAAAGCAAAATCCTTCTTAAATTAAAAAGAGAAAACATAGATATTGCATATCTGCAAGAAACCCACTTGACGGAAACTGAACATGAAAAACTCAAAAGACAGGGGTTTAAATATGTCTTTTCCTCCTCAAATAGATCTAAACATACTAGGGGAGTAGTTATTCTAATCTCGGGTAGGGTGACATACGAACATATGTCTGCTATTAAAGACAAGGAAGGTAGATTCATAATGATCCGTGGAAAAGTTGATGGAAATTTATTTACCCTATATAATGTATACATCCCTCCTGGTTCAGAACCAAATTTCTATACCCAAGTAATTGAAAGGATCACAACTGAAGCACAGGGGACTTTAATTTGCGCAGGTGACTTTAATACTACATTTAACCCGAATCTTGACTCAACAGCGACAAGAATGTCCCGCCCCCAAAAAATAACAAAGAAAATTAATTTGCTACTATCAGAAATAGGATTAATTGATGTTTGGAGACACCTAAACCCATCAGCCAAAGACTATACCTTCTATTCATCTCCTCACTCAACATATTCTAGAATCGATTATTTTTTATTATTCGGGACAGATAGTAGCAAAGTACAAGATTGCCATATTGGAGCAATGGACTTTTCAGATCACTGCCCACTCTATTTGTCCCTAGAAAATACTCATAGAAGGAAGCTTTCACATTGGAAACTAAACCCTAGCGTACTCAACAATGATAGGACAGAACAATTTGCAAGAGAAATTCAAGAATACTTGGAGTTTAATGATAATGGAGAGGTTTCTCCGCCCATACTCTGGGATGCCTGTAAGGCAGTAATGAGAGGGAGGGTGATTGCAGTGTCGTCTTTTCTTAAAAAACAAAGAGAAGTTAAAATTAAGACACTTCAGACTGAACTTAAAAACCTAGAATCTGAACACAAGGAGTCAACAGACCCAAAGGTTAAAATAGAAATAAAGAAGAAAAGAAATCAGATTGAAGAGTTATACTCCCAAGAGATTCAAAAGAAACTACTTTACACAAAACAAAAATACTACGAAGGGGGTAGCAAATATTCAAAACTATTAGCATATAAGTTAAGAAAACAACAGGCAGACAATGCAATATACAAGATAAGGGACCCAAAAACCAAGGTAATTCACCACCAAATTCAGGAAATTAAAGACTGTTTTAAAGAATATTATGAAAAATTATATTCTCAACCTCAAGTTAATACCGACCAAAAAATGGAGTCACTATTCGAATCCTTAAATCTACCAAAACTCACAGAAGAAGAAAATAAAAGATTAGTCTCAGCAATTTCAAAAGAGGAAATTTATTCGGCTATCTCAAGACTCAAAGCCAATAAATCTCCAGGTGCGGATGGATTCAGTTCAGAGTGGTATAAGAAACTGAAGGAGGTTTTGACACCTATTCTATTAAAAACATTCAACTGGGTCCTGGCTGAAGGGGAAACCCCTGAATCATGGAAAGAAGCGATTATATCGGTTATACCTAAGGGAAAAAAAGACAAATTAGACTGCGCAAATTACAGACCTATCAGTGTGCTCAATTTGGACTATAAATTATTTACTTCAATTATTACTAAGAGACTTGAGAAAATCTTACCTCGAATAATCAATATGGATCAAACAGGTTTTGTTCTTGCACGTCAGACACATGACAATATTAGAAGATCTCTACAAATTATCAGACATATAAATCAAAACAAAATACAGGACGTTTTAGTTAGTTTAGATGCGGAAAAGGCTTTTGATTCGGTTAGATGGAAATTCCTATTCAGTGCTATGGAGAAATTTGGTTTTGACCAGGTAATTATTAATACATTAAAAGCCCTTTATGACAAACCATCTGCTAAGCTAAAAATCAACGGGGAGCTTACAGACTCTTTTCTGCTGGAGAGATCAACAAGACAGGGCTGTCCCCTAAGTCCAATCTTATTTGCGATTTTTATTGAGCCATTGGCACAATGGATTAGACAGAACAACAAAATCACTGGTATAAACATGGCAGCAGGTGAACAAAAGCTGGCCCTTTTTGCGGATGACGTGCTTGTTAGCCTTTCAAATCCAATAGAATCTCTGCCAGCGTTGATGTCTGTTTTAGATGAGTACGGGTCATACTCAGGGTATAAATTAAATACAAAAAAAACCCAGGTCCTTAGTTTTCAATTTGATCCCCCTCAAAGTCTCCGCTCCATTTACCATCTAGACTGGGACAAAAGTTCTATAAAATACCTGGGAATTCTCCTTCCCCTAGATATATCAAAAATAGAAGAAATTAACTATGGCCCTCTTAAAAAAGAAATTATAGCAGATATCAACAGATGGAACTTAATCCCTTATTTAAATATCAGTTCTCGTATAGATTCGGTCAAAATGAACATTTTACCAAGACTTTTATATTTGTTTCACTCTATACCAATTGGGAAACCAGAATTATATTTTCGAGAGTGGGATAAAATTCTTTCCAGATTTATATGGGCAGGGAAGAAGCCAAGAATAAAATATAAAACTCTACAATTACCAAAAGAGAAAGGTGGTCTAGCCCTCCCCTGTTTGTCAAATTATTATAGAGCAGCTCAAATTAGGCCATTAGTGGGATGGTGTACACCAAATTATAGCTCAAAATGGAAAGAAATAGAAATGGCAATGGGAAAGGGGCCACCAGTTAATAATTTAGTTGGAGATCCTTCATTAATTAACCTCCTCCCAGATCCCCATAACCCATGGATATCTGGCTCCTTGACAACATGGGGCGAAGTTATAAAAAAATATAATCTGAAGAGAGGAGCCGAAATGTTTAAATGGTTTGCATATGATCCAGATTTTGTGCCGAAAAACTATGACACAAGGTTCAAAAACTGGACAGAAAATGGACTTACAGCCTACTGCACACTCTTTGATCAGGATAAGGTTTTGAGCTTCCAGGACTTAAAAGAAAAATTTGGTTTGCACAATCAAGATCACTTCAGATATTTACAAATTAAGGACTTTATGAGCAAGAAATTCCCAAGCGATGTTACTACAGGAAGGGATGAAATTCTTAGAATTTTTCAAAGAGCCTACAAGAACGTCACCCTCCAAAAGATAATATCTAAGTTATACTCCGCTCTTCAAAATCTTAAAAGTGATCATACTTTGGACATTAAGGAAAGATGGGAAGCAGAGGGAGGCTTCATAGTCTCTCAAGAAGACTGGGACAGGACCTGCAGACAACAGTGGTCAGTGACAAGCTCCCCCTCCTGGAGGGAATTCAGTTGGAAAAATGTGACTCGATTCTTTCGTACTCCTGCACAAAAGACCAACTATTCAAATCAGACTGCCTGTTGGAGATCCTGTGGGAATACTTCAGCAAACCATTTCCATATCTTCTGGAACTGTCCCTCTGTGACTCCATTTTGGAGAGAGATTGTTGGAGTCCTGGAGGATGTTTTCAAAAGGAAGATGTTTTTAAATTTCAAAGTCATATACCTATGTGATCTGGATGGACTTGATCTTCCAAAGAGAGACAAATACCTTCTGAGAGTGTTGCTAGTGGGGTGTAAAAAGGCTCTGACCAGAAAGTGGTTTAAAAAAGACAAACCAACAATTAATGAATGGATTGATATCATTTATAATATATATGTTATGGAGAGAATTACATTCAAACTCAAAAACCAATATGATATTTTTGAAGAGAACTGGTTGAAATGGCTCAGCTACGTGTCAACTGTAAGACCTGATTTCATATAGATCATAAAGATAAGGCTAAACTCTTGATTAAGAAATGTTTTGCTCCATATCCTCAAGAAGCATCCTTTTATGTATGATGTGTTTATGCCTGACTCGGATGCTCCGCATAATGAACAAATCCTCCCCTTGTCATGTTACGTTTTGTTAACCTGTGTGTTTTTGTGCCCTGTTGGCACATTTTGTATGTGTATTAAAAAAAAACAAAAAACAATAAAAAGTAAATTAAAAAAAAAAAAAGAAGCTGCTTTCAATCACGGAAAATAAATTAACTCCAGCGGTGATTTTTATTTTCGATGGATCAGCTGTGTTTACTGTTTCAAGTGTCAATAGTTCTGATGGTTAGACAGATTAATTAGTCCCTAACACATCCTAAAGTTTGACATGTCAGAGTTTCTCAGAAGAGGAACTTGTTTTTTTTCCGACTTCCGAGTTGTAATGAATCTCGTCCCTCTGCAGCCTGTCTGTCTCTCTGCCGGTGCCGCGGTCACACTGTGTGTGTTACAGGATTGATTAACGTAAAGTACAGATTGTCGAGTCCTTCTGACCTCCGTTTCTTTTGATACATGTTTTACCCGGTTTCTCTGTGTCCACGACCACCGCTATCCTTCATCACGTTGAGGGATGTTTGATTTGCCACTCACAGTCCGAGCAAAAGGAGCGTTGTCCAGGGCAACGTAACATAAACGCATACCCTGGCTCACAATGGCTACTAAAAATCATCCAAAGTGTGGAAAATAAATAAAGGTATTTGTTTTACACCTACCATATTTTTTGGGTGTTTTAGCTCTTTTGTTTTAAACGGGAAAAAGTCGCAAATTTGCTGCTATCTGAAAAAAACAAAAAACAAAAAAAACAGTCGACTACGGCAAAATCTGACGAATCAGATTCGACTATGAAAATCCTTTGTCGAAAACAGCCCTAAAAAAAATACTGCGGTGTAAGACAGGACAAAAAAAGTAACCTAAAAGCGCAGAAGAATAACAATTTTTATCGAAATCGGCAGGAGCTCCCAAACTCACGTCCTACTCCATTAAAGGCTCAACAGCGCCCCCTCTTTTCTGTTTTTAAATCCCTTATCTCCTTGCTGATGATTTCAATGTCTGACCCCATGTCCGCCTCACTTGCAGTGAGGTGTGTTGTGTCATGGCCGCCGTCTTCCTCCATTTCACGGT
>NW_028220118.1:0-20950 GCF_045865225.1 Trachurus japonicus | reverse complement strand
AATTGAGCAAAAATTGTGGGAGGAGATACATTTTAAAAGTTTTACAGTTATTGAAAAAAACAGAGTGATGGACTTCATAATTTGTAATAAGTTTAAGTGGACAAAAGTTTCAGCAGTATTGAGGCTACATTGTGGTGAAGTTTCAAAACTGTAGCATCTACCGTTGGTTTGGTAGGAATTTTTAAAGTTTTTAAATTTAAAAGCTTATTGTGCCCCCCCCTAGGAGGGGGGGGCACATGTCCTTAAAGTAAAACTTTTCAACAAAAAGGCTGACCTCCAAAAGTCGACTATTCGACGATTCGATTCGGAGGGGTCTGATTCGACTATGAACCTTGTAGTCGAATCTAACCAAGACCATACCATTCTGACTATATGGGGGTGCCCATGGCTGCTGAGCATAAATTGTTACATAGAATTTTCGTTATAAAAAGACTATTTTGATACAAAATCTGCCTACTTTCTGTTAATAAAGAGTTCAAAATTATGTGTGCGTTTAAACGGTAGTCTTAGCTTCTTACTACGTATTAATAAATCACCCACTGCAGTTGCACAATCAAATGAGCGGAGGTTGTTTGTTTTTTTTTCAAATGAGCGGAGGTGAGCAGTAGGACCGTCAAAGTCACGGTACTCAGAAGTCACTGCAGAACACTCACGGAGTGGCAAAAAGACGAGAGGCAGAGCCGCCAAAGTTTAAAATCAAGGAAGTCTGACAGTCTAACTTTGTCAACATTTATCATGCATGACCTGACAGAACAGCAAAACATTGTGAGGATACATCTGACTTTGACTGAGTTACATTCAAGAAGCTGCTTTCGGGACTTCCGGTCAAGACATGCTCGTGACAGACGCATAGTCAATCGCTCCGTATCAGTCAGTATCAAAATTCCCCCAAACTCGAAAACTTTAACTTGAAAACGGAGAATGAGTGGGGGGAAACAAAAAAGAGACGATTCGAACCGGACAGAGAGAGTAATTGAGCAAGAAAACCCACAAAATAAAAAACAAATGGAGCCGACCGACGAGGAAAATGGCGACATGCTAGCTAGCAGAGACGGCGGTGAAGCTAAGGACAACAAGCTACTACAGAAACTGTCTGCCATCTCAAGTAACATCCGTGATTTCCAAAACGACATTCACTCAGCTATCTCCGAGCTCAAGGGAGACTTAAAGAAAGACTTTAAGGACGAGCTAGCGACGCTGAGACACGAGCTAACCCAGAAGCTAACTGACGTCGGGACCAGGCTCCAGGGTCACGATCAGGCGATCACCGAGGCAGAGGAGCGCATCTCGGATATGGAAACAAGCGGCGCTGCAACTAAAGAGGCTCTTTTGAGTCTGCTGAAAGAACACCACAGACTGCAAGAGAAAGTCACCGATTTGGAAAGCAGGTCTAGAAGAAACAACATCCGAGTTTACGGAGTGTCGGAGGGCTCAGAGGGCGACTCGATGATAAAGTTTATGGAAAACCTGCTGACCACGGAGCTGGCTCTCCCCGACGGCATGTCCCTGCAGATTCAGCGGGCTCATAGAGCTCTGACCCAGAAGCCGGGACCTGACGCTACACCTCGGTCTATTGTGATAAACTTTCAGCAGTATGATGTCAAAGAAACGGTGTTGAAGCTGGCCTGGAAAAAGAAAATCCACCTGAACAACAAACCGATTTTCTTTGACCATGATTATGCATACGAAGTGATGGAAAAACGCAGAGCCTACGGGGGAATTAAAAAAGCGCTGAAAGAAAAAGGCATTCGCTTCCAGACCCCATTCACGCGGATCCGGATTCACTGGAGCACCGGCCCACGGACCTATGAGGACGCACACCAAGCCGCACAGGAGCTACGGGCACGGGGCATGGAGGTGCCCGCTGCCAGAGGGGATCTAGCCCCCAACCTTGAGGAAAGGATTCAGAAGGCGTTCCCATGGCAACGAGTGGCCAACGGAGGAAAACAGATGCAGACCCGAGTGAAAGAAAAACTCCAGGAGTTTAGAAGACCACCATCCCAATTCTAAAAGCACTAAAACCCCGTGCAGATTAAAATGCTGTGAGTAGACTGTTAATCAAGGGAGATGATCTGTTCTTTTTTACTCTCTCTCTTTACTTTAATAATAATCTGTTGAAGTTACTGAAAAAAAAAAAAAAAACTGACTGAACGGTTAATAAGAATGTTGGACTAATTAGTGGACATGGAGTGCACCGGCTGGTTAGCCACTACACCACTAAGGAGGGCCCCAACCATCCAGGAAGGTTTTTTCCCTCCACCCACCAACAGGGACCCTAGAGGGACAAAGGTCCCTCAGTCACAGGAAGTTTGTGTATTCATTTCTGTTACGAAGAGCGTAAACACTTGTTCTTGTTCTATGTTCAGTACAGGGGAGAAATGTTTTTTTCTACAAGGGAAATCTGTTTTTGTTAAAGTTATAGCATCATACAATTACAGAGGTAAGCCGACGCATACAGGGACCAGATAATGAAAGTAGTGTCTCTAAATGTGAACGGGCTTCGTAGCCCAGTCAAACAAAGCAAAATCCTTCTTAAATTAAAAAGAGAAAACATAGATATTGCATATCTGCAAGAAACCCACTTGACGGAAACTGAACATGAAAAACTCAAAAGACAGGGGTTTAAATATGTCTTTTCCTCCTCAAATAGATCTAAACATACTAGGGGAGTAGTTATTCTAATCTCGGGTAGGGTGACATACGAACATATGTCTGCTATTAAAGACAAGGAAGGTAGATTCATAATGATCCGTGGAAAAGTTGATGGAAATTTATTTACCCTATATAATGTATACATCCCTCCTGGTTCAGAACCAAATTTCTATACCCAAGTAATTGAAAGGATCACAACTGAAGCACAGGGGACTTTAATTTGCGCAGGTGACTTTAATACTACATTTAACCCGAATCTTGACTCAACAGCGACAAGAATGTCCCGCCCCCAAAAAATAACAAAGAAAATTAATTTGCTACTATCAGAAATAGGATTAATTGATGTTTGGAGACACCTAAACCCATCAGCCAAAGACTATACCTTCTATTCATCTCCTCACTCAACATATTCTAGAATCGATTATTTTTTATTATTCGGGACAGATAGTAGCAAAGTACAAGATTGCCATATTGGAGCAATGGACTTTTCAGATCACTGCCCACTCTATTTGTCCCTAGAAAATACTCATAGAAGGAAGCTTTCACATTGGAAACTAAACCCTAGTGTACTCAACAACGATAGGACAGAACAATTTGCAAGAGAAATTCAAGAATACTTGGAGTTTAATGATAATGGAGAGGTTTCTCCGCCCATACTCTGGGATGCCTGTAAGGCAGTAATGAGAGGGAGGGTGATTGCATCTTCTTTTCTTAAAAAACAAAGAGAAGTTAAAATTAAGACACTTCAGACTGAACTTAAAAACCTAGAATCTGAACACAAGGAGTCAACAGACCCAAAGGTTAAAATAGAAATAAAGAAGAAAAGAAATCAGATTGAAGAGTTATACTCCCAAGAGATTCAAAAGAAACTACTTTACACAAAACAAAAATACTACGAAGGGGGTAGCAAATATTCAAAACTATTAGCATATAAGTTAAGAAAACAACAGGCAGACAATGCAATATACAAGATAAGGGACCCAAAAACCAAGGTAATTCACCACCAAATTCAGGAAATTAAAGACTGTTTTAAAGAATATTATGAAAAATTATATTCTCAACCTCAAGTTAATACCGACCAAAAAATGGAGTCACTATTCGAATCCTTAAATCTACCAAAACTCACAGAAGAAGAAAATAAAAGATTAGTCTCAGCAATTTCAAAAGAGGAAATTTATTTGGCTATCTCAAGACTCAAAGCCAATAAATCTCCAGGTGCGGATGGATTCAGTTCAGAGTGGTATAAGAAACTGAAGGAGGTTTTGACACCTATTCTATTAAAAACATTCAACTGGGTCCTGGCTGAAGGGGAAACCCCTGAATCATGGAAAGAAGCGATTATATCGGTTATACCTAAGGGAAAAAAAGACAAATTAGACTGCGCAAATTACAGACCTATCAGTGTGCTCAATTTGGACTATAAATTATTTACTTCAATTATTACTAAGAGACTTGAGAAAATCTTACCTCGAATAATCAATATGGATCAAACAGGTTTTGTTCTTGCACGTCAGACACATGACAATATTAGAAGATCTCTACAAATTATCAGACATATAAATCAAAACAAAATACAGGCCGTTTTAGTTAGTTTAGATGCGGAAAAGGCTTTTGATTCGGTTAGATGGAAATTCCTATTCAGTGCTATGGAGAAATTTGGTTTTGACCAGGTAATTATTAATACATTAAAAGCCCTTTATGACAAACCATCTGCTAAGCTAAAAATCAACGGGGAGCTTACAGACTCTTTTCTGCTGGAGAGATCAACAAGACAGGGCTGTCCCCTAAGTCCAATCTTATTTGCGATTTTTATTGAGCCATTGGCACAATGGATTAGACAGAACAACAAAATCACTGGTATAAACATGGCAGCAGGTGAACAAAAGCTGGCCCTTTTTGCGGATGACGTGCTTGTTAGCCTTTCAAATCCAATAGAATCTCTGCCAGCGTTGATGTCTGTTTTAGATGAGTACGGGTCATACTCAGGGTATAAATTAAATACAAAAAAAACCCAGGTCCTTAGTTTTCAATTTGATCCCCCTCAAAGTCTCCGCTCCATTTACCATCTAGACTGGGACAAAAGTTCTATAAAATACCTGGGAATTCTCCTTCCCCTAGATATATCAAAAATAGAAGAAATTAACTATGGCCCTCTTAAAAAAGAAATTATAGCAGATATCAACAGATGGAACTTAATCCCTTATTTAAATATCAGTTCTCGTATAGATTCGGTCAAAATGAACATTTTACCAAGACTTTTATATTTGTTTCACTCTATACCAATTGGGAAACCAGAATTATATTTTCGAGAGTGGGATAAAATTCTTTCCAGATTTATATGGGCAGGGAAGAAGCCAAGAAAATATAAAACTCTACAATTACCAAAAGAGAAAGGTGGTCTAGCCCTCCCCTGTTTGTCAAATTATTATAGAGCAGCTCAAATTAGGCCATTAGTGGGATGGTGTACACCAAATTATAGCTCAAAATGGAAAGAAATAGAAATGGCAATGGGAAAGGGGCCACCAGTTAATAATTTAGTTGGAGATCCTTCATTAATTAACCTCCTCCCAGATCCCCATAACCCATGGATATCTGGCTCCTTGACAACATGGGGTGAAGTTATAAAAAAATATAATCTGAAGAGAGGAGCCGAAATGTTTAAATGGTTTGCATATGATCCAGATTTTGTGCCGAAAAACTATGACACAAGGTTCAAAAACTGGACAGAAAATGGACTTACAGCCTACTGCACACTCTTTGATCAGGATAAGGTTTTGAGCTTCCAGGACTTAAAAGAAAAATTTGGTTTACACAATCAAGATCACTTCAGATATTTACAAATTAAGGACTTTATGAGCAAGAAATTCCCAAGTGATGTTACTACAGGAAGGGATGAAATTCTTAAAATTTTTCAAAGAGCCTACAAGAATGTCACCCTCCAAAAGATAATATCTAAGTTATACTCCGCTCTTCAAAATCTTAAAAGTGATCATACTTTGGACATTAAGGAAAGATGGGAAGCAGAGGGAGGCTTCATAGTCTCTCAAGAAGACTGGGACAGGACCTGCAGACAACAGTGGTCAGTGACAAGCTCCCCCTCCTGGAGGGAATTCAGTTGGAAAAATGTGACTCGATTCTTTCGTACTCCTGCACAAAAGACCAACTATTCAAATCAGACTGCCTGTTGGAGATCCTGTGGGAATACTTCAGCAAACCATTTCCATATCTTCTGGAACTGTCCCTCTGTGACTCCATTTTGGAGAGAGATTGTTGGAGTCCTGGAGGATGTTTTCAAAAGGAAGATGTTTTTAAATTTCAAAGTCATATACCTATGTGATCTGGATGGACTTGATCTTCCAAAGAGAGACAAATACCTTCTGAGAGTGTTGCTAGTGGGGTGTAAAAAGGCTCTGACCAGAAAGTGGTTTAAAAAAGACAAACCAACAATTAATGAATGGATTGATATCATTTATAATATATATGTTATGGAGAGAATTACATTCAAACTCAAAAACCAATATGATATTTTTGAAGAGAACTGGTTGAAATGGCTCAGCTATGTGTCAACTGTAAGACCTGATTTCATATAGATCATAAAGATAAGGCTAAACTCTTGATTAAGAAATGTTTTGCTCCATATCCTCAAGAAACATCCTTTTATGTATGATGTGTTTATGCCTGACTCGGATGCTCCGCATAATGAACAAATCCTCCCCTTGTCATGTTACGTTTTGTTAACCTGTGTGTTTTTGTGCCCTGTTGGCACATTTTGTATGTGTATTAAAAAAAAAAAAAAAAACAATAAAAAGTAAATTAAAAAAAAAAAAAGAAGCTGCTTTCAATCACGGAAAATAAATTAACTCCAGCGGTGATTTTTATTTTCGATGGATCAGCTGTGTTTACTGTTTCAAGTGTCAATAGTTCTGATGGTTAGACAGATTAATTAGTCCCTAACACATCCTAAAGTTTGACATGTCAGAGTTTCTCAGAAGAGGAACTTGTTTTTTTTCCGACTTCCGAGTTGTAATGAATCTCGTCCCTCTGCAGCCTGTCTGTCTCTCTGCCGGTGCCGCGGTCACACTGTGTGTGTTACAGGATTGATTAACGTAAAGTACAGATTGTCGAGTCCTTCTGACCTCCGTTTCTTTTGATACATGTTTTACCCGGTTTCTCTGTGTCCACGACCACCGCTATCCTTCATCACGTTGAGGGATGTTTGATTTGCCACTCACAGTCCGAGCAAAAGGAGCGTTGTCCAGGGCAACGTAACATAAACGCATACCCTGGCTCACAATGGTTACTAAAAATCATCCAAAGTGTGGAAAATAAATAAAGGTATTTGTTTTACACCTACCATATTTTTTGGGTGTTTTAGCTCTTTTGTTTTAAACGGGAAAAAGTCGCAAATTTGCTGCTATCTGAAAAAAACAAAAAACAAAAAAAACAGTCGACTACGGCAAAATCTGACGAATCAGATTCGACTATGAAAATCCTTTGTCGAAAACAGCCCTAAAAAAAATACTGCGGTGTAAGACAGGACAAAAAAAGTAACCTAAAAGCGCAGAAGAATAACAATTTTTATCGAAATCGGCAGGAGCTCCCAAACTCACGTCCTACTCCATTAAAGGCTCAACAGCGCCCCCTCTTTTCTGTTTTTAAATCCCTTATCTCCTTGCTGATGATTTCAAGGTCTGACCCCATGTCCGCCTCACTTGCAGTGAGGTCATGGCCGCCGTCTTCCTCCATTTCACGGTTAACCTGTTGCCACTCCGACGGCCCGCCGGCGGGCCGTCGGGGGGGTTTTAAACAGGGAGGTGTCATCAGGATGTCACCAGTCACTTGAAATAGTCATGCCACATATCGTTGGAAAGCTAAAACTCTTGTGATTAAAGATATGCCGACCATTCCTAAATATAATCATCACAGCAACACTCGAATCAGACTATAAACATGCTAACAAAGTTCGTAAAAAGCCGATATAACTCACGATTTGTGTCAGGGCAGGCTCAGGATCACAGGGTTTCCCCACAAACTTGGTGTCGTTACATTCAGAAAAGTCCAGTAAATCCAATCCAGTAAAGTATTTAGTCCAAAACACACGGTTGTACCGGTAGATAACCTCATCCCGCTGCTGCATCTTATGAAATTACGCATTGTATATCCAGTAAATCCGTTTATTTCTCCTCATAAGTCCGGCGTTTACATGAAAACAATGTTTATTTCACTTTACAAAATGGCGCTGCCCTCTGACCTTTCGAAATTTCAGCTCACTCGACCAATCACAAGCTCCCTCTCTCCGGCTGCCGCCTGCAATAGCGAATGAGTGGCTGTGTCTCATGAGGAACATCCCCTCCGACAGCGCTGAATGGCTTCAGCCAATAGAAACAGATCCCGATGACAACTGTAGCATTGAATAGCCAATGAAATTACGAAACGAACGATGTGCTGCATTCACGGTCCCTGGGAAAAGGCAGCACCGCCATTTTCATGCGTAACTTTGCAAAAGCTGCACTTTGGCGCATGTATTGTTTGTCAATGGCAACTTTAGGAAAACGCCTAGATATACACTTAGAAAAACATGTGTAAAATACTCATTTTTAGCAGGATTGTTATCAAATTTGAACTGGGGCCAGGTAAGGCTTCATGCTGTAGTCCCATTGTGTTTTCCAGCTAAAATTCTCAGCTACACTCATCTTCAGGCATCTGATTGCAACAAAAAAATTCAGGCGAGAATAAAAACATTCTAATTCAGTGTGCTCCCACTTAGATTACTCAATGATAGTAGCACTTATAGTGATTATTTCAGTTTGGGGAAAAACTTCAGAGTGATACCTTTCAAAAGAGACCAAGCCCATCCATATTCTCCAAACAGTTCAAGAACAGCATTCAATTTACTTTGGGTACGCCTTGGATAGGCGAATATTACAGAATTTATAGGAGTGACAATTAACTTCTTCCATTTCACGGTTAGCTTCCTCCATTTCACGGTTAGCTAGCGGTTCCTCCATTTCGTCTGTCGTTGTGTTTTTAATCTGAGTGAGTCTTGTTTTCCTTCCCATTCCAGCTTTTCCCCGGTCACATTACAGTCTGTGTGATTTCTAGCTTTAGTTATTCGAGTTTTTGGGGAGTTTTACACTTGACTATCGAGAGCTCTGATGCCACGCAGCCTACCACTCCATGTCCAAACCCGGAAGACCAACAAATCAACTTTCATACTTTGATGCAGTTCAGCTGATCTAAAAGTAAAGCAGCCCCCCCCCATGGGCTTCCTGCATGTACAGGTGTAGGCAGGCCCCTGGTCAGTGCTGGACAGGAACAGACCTCATGTATGGTAAATAATGAAGAAAGCTCTATGTCCTATAGAAGCCTTCACTGTAGTGAGTCGTCTTCCTCTCATTCCTCTGCTTCATTATTTTCTTTAACATCAAGAGTTTTAACCCTTCAGTCTCTTTGAGCTCATCATCTCTGACAGATCTCATTCTTCACATTTTGACAGATTTCTCTCTGGTTTATTTCTGCTGTAAAGACGTCAGAGACGCTGTGAATCCTTTTCACTCCTCATGAATTTATTTCATCTGTGGCAGCAAATCACATCACATGACTCTTTAGAAACTCCTGGAGGTTAAAGTGGACTAACAAGGTTGTTGACTGATGATGGTAAAGTTAAGTCCAGACGGTTGGTTGACTTGAGTCTCTGACTCTAGAGCTGGACTGTCAGTTTCTCTAATGGTTGTGTTGGGGCCGCGGGCCAAAAAAGAGGTGGCGGCGTATATTAAAACATGTCACGTCTGCCAGCTGACGGGGAAACCCAACCAGTGCGTAAAACCGGCACTGTTGCAGCCCATCTCTGTGGTGAGTGAACCGTTTGAGTATCTGATAATAGACTGTGTGGGGCCGTTGCCTAGTGCCAAGTCGGGGTGTAAGTATTTGTTGACTGTCATGTGTCAGTGTACTCGATACCCAGCGGCTTATCCGCTTCGAACCATCACCACCAAAGCGGTAGTTAAAGCACTTGCACAGTTCATTTCAGTGTTCGGGATACCCAAGGTCATACAAAGTGATCGGGGGTCCAATTTTTCCTCGCATATGTTTGCGGAAGTGTTGAAATCGCTGGGGGTGAGCCATAACCAGTCCACTGCGTATCATGCGCAAAGTCAGGGCGCGTTGGAGCGGTTCCATCAGACGCTCAAGTCCTTGTTGCGCGCTTACTGTACAGAGTTGGATCGGGACTGGGAGGAGGGGCTCCCCTGGTTGATGTTGGCAGCTCGAGAGGCCGTGCAGGAGAGCACGGGCTTCAGTCCGAACGAATTGGTTTTTGGGCACTCGGTGCGCGGGCCGTTGGCAGCACTGAAGGGTGGATTGGTTCCTGCCGAGGCGCCCCGAAACCTGATTGACTTTGTGAATGGTTTTCGGCACAGATTGTTTCGGGCGGGTCTGTTGGCAAAGGAAAAACTAGGGCAGGCTCAAGTGAGAATGAAAGCCCAGTATGACCGGGGTACGGTGCGTCATGAGTATAGTCCTGGGGACCAGGTCCTCGCACTGACTCCGCTGGTCACGTCACCATTCCAGGCTAAGTTTGTTGGCCCATACACTGTGTCTGAAAAAAATTCTGATGTTAACTATCTTGTTGCTACACCAGGTCGAAGGAAGTCGTCCCAGTTGTATCATGTGAACCTGCTGAAGCCATATTACCAACGCTCGGGGCATGGTGAGTGCGTGAAAGGTGACGTTGGTGCAGCGCTCGCTGTGGACACCTGTAGTGTGGCGCAGGAGACAGACGGCGTTCCTGAGCCTGATGACAGTTTGTTGAGTGGGAGGTTGAAGAATTCTGAGTCTTTGTGTAATCTGCAGTCCCTTTTGTCACATCTGTCTGAAGAGCAGCGTGTCGAGTTGGTGGAGCTGATCGGTAGATTTCCGCAGCTTTTTGGTGATGTTCCCTCTCGTACTTCCTGGATTGTACATGATATTGATGTGGGGGAAGCGCAGCCAATCAGACAGCGGTTTTACCGCATGGGTCCTGAGAAGCTGACGCACTTGAACACTGAGATTGATTACATGTTGAAAAATGACATTGCCATTCCATCTGCGTCCAGTTGGGCGTCTCCTTGTGTTTTGGTGCCTAAATCAGATAAGACTCTGCGATTTTGCACAGATATGAGGAAGGTTAATTCTGTCACTAAGTCCGATTCATTTCCATTACCGCGCATGGACGATTGTATAGACATGGTTGGGTCTGCCAAGTTTGTGTCCAAGTTCGACCTGCTCAAGGGTTATTGGCAGGTGCCCTTGTCAGAGCGCGCGAGAGAAATTGCTTCATTTGTCACTCCTGCAGGCCTTTACTCATATACTGTTATGCCCTTTGGTTTAAAGAACGCTCCGGCCACTTTTCAGCGGCTTATGAACCGGGTTGTGCATGGGTTAAAGGGCTGTTCAGTGTATTTGGATGATCTGGTTGTGTATAGTGACACATGGTATTCACATTTACAGAGAGTGAAAGAGTTGTTTGAGAGGTTGGCTGAGGCCCAGTTGACAGTAAATTTAGCCAAATGTGAGTTTGCTAGAGCCACTGTTACTTATTTGGGGCGTGTGGTTGGTCAGGGTAATGTTGTTCCTGTTCAGGCTAAAGTGCAAGCTGTGTCTGAGTTTCCACCGCCGACTACGAAGAAAGAGCTCCAGCGGTTTTTGGGTCTAGTTGGATACTATAGAAGTTTCTGCAGAAATTTCTCTACTGTTGTTTTTCCTCTGACTGAGCTACTGAAGGGTGGAGCTAAGTTCGTGTGGTCTACTGCGTGCCAGCAGGCCTTTGAGAGTGTAAAGTCTTTACTGTGTTCCTGTCCTGTGTTGGCTGCTCCCCAGTTTGACCGACAGTTTGTCTTACAGGTTGATGCCAGCCAGGTCGGGGCCGGTGCCGTCCTTCTCCAGGGAGGGGACGAGGGGTTGTTGAGACCAGTCTGTTTTTTCTCAAGAAAGTTCAATCGACATCAGGCCAACTATTCCGTGATAGAAAAGGAGGCTTTGGGTCTCATTCTGGCCTTGCAGCATTTTGAGGTGTACGTAGGTGGGACGGCACCTTTAATTGTTTACACAGATCACAACCCTTTGACATTCTTAGGTTCCTTGAAAACTCCAAATCAGAGACTGGTCAGGTGGTCTCTCTTTTTGCAGGGTTATGATTTAGACATACGCCACATTAAAGGGCAAGATAATATCCTGGCAGATGCTTTGTCTAGGGCGCCTCTGCCTTAGAGTTAATGGGGTATTGGGTCAGTTGTGCATTGTTAATCTTGTATGTATGATGACATGTAACTTTATCCCCGCTTTCACACTCCTGCTCCTCCGTCCTTTCAAACTCTTAAATAGGCTTCCCCGGTACCAGGTTGCAGAGTTCTGGGATGGCTGGGTGAGTTGGGTTGGGTTTTTGCAGTGGGAATTGTTCATGTAATTCATGTTATTTAGAGTATGGTTACAACTGTAAATGGCTAACATGTAGCTGGTCCTGCCACCCTTACTAGCTTGGGGGTTTATTGTGCCGGTTCCCCTTTGGGGTCCCGTCTTAAGGGGGGGGTGTGACAACCCCAGGTGGTTGTGTGCGTGTGTGAGTGTGTGTGTGTGTGCGGCTCCCCTCCCGCTCTCTGTCTCTCCTTCCCTCAGGATTGCTCATGGGACTCCGGTGTGCGGGCTGTAGGGGGGCGTGGCGATGTTCCTAAAAGCCGGGTGGAGATCGCCGTCTCGCTCTCTCTCATCCCATTCATGACCTGGCGTCCTGCAGCTCCCCCGCTGCGACTGTCCTCTTGGTTTTAATGCACAGACAACACCTACATATCCATCCATGCACCCGCACTCACCACTGATATCCTCCACTACTGATTGTTTACCTTTGATTGTTGTTATAAATAAATAAGATTATTGTCGGCACCTTCCCCTCTCCGCGTATTGTTTGTCAGGAAAAGGAGCCAGTCCTGACAAGAAGGAACTCATTTCTGGACACATGCTGATGAGTTTAAAGTTGATATGACAGTAAATAAAGGTCAGGATCAAAGTTTAAATGTTGTGTCTCTCTCTGCAGACTCTGTCAGGCTGGTGAATGGGACCAGTCTGTGTTCAGGCAGACTGGAGGTCAAGTCCAACCAGTCTGACCAGTGGTGGTCCTCAGTGTGTGAAGATGACTTTGACCAGCAGGATGCAGAGGTGGTCTGTAGGGAGCTTAGCTGTGGGGCTCCTTCAGTCCTCCAGGGGGCGCTCTATGGAGCAGTGGAGGCTCCAATGTGGACCAAAGAGTTCCAGTGTGGAGGCAACGAGTCAGCTCTCCTGGACTGTAGAAGCTCAGGCTCAACTAGAACCAGCTGCTCACCTGGCAAAGCTGTTGGACTCACCTGCTCAGGTACAAGTGGAGCTACAGGTTGGATTTGTTCATTTCTGTTTGAATCAAACTCACTTCTTTTACTCTTCACTCTCTTCTCTGTGTTCAGAGCCTGTCAGGTTGGTGGGAGGAGCCAGTCGCTGTGCAGGTGACTTGCAGGTGAAACGAGGAGAGTGGATACCAGTGGAGGGCAGCTCCTGGGACCTGAAGGCAGCATCTGTAGTCTGTAGAGATCTGGACTGTGGCTCTGCTGTTTCAATAAGTAGAAGAGAGGAGTCCTCAAAGAGGCCTGTGTGGAGGATCAACACTGACTGTGTTCAGTCTGGATCTACCCTGAAGGAGTGTTCATCATCATCATCACTTTCCTCTTCCTCCACCGTGGAGATCACCTGTTCAGGTGAGTCCATCAGTGACATCATCAGTGACAGTCAGGTTCAGTGTCTTCTTCCTTTGTTGTGGAGACAGAAATGTTCAGTAACTTGTTCTTTTTGTATTTAAGTGAGTGAAGGTCTGAAAACAAGACATTTAATATCTCAACATGTTACATCATCGTCTTTAGTCAAGAAGTCAACTTCCACTGGAGATGTAGGAAAACATTTTCAACAAATCAACTGCTTCCTCAGTTCTCCAAAATACTTGAAACACTCTTTTCATGCAGACTGGAGGATTTCATAGAAAAACAACACATTTTGAGTGACCAACAATATGGCTTTAGATCAAATCGGTCAACTACAATGGTAGTTATGGAACTCATTGACAAAATTTCTACCAACACTGATAATGAAGAATATACAGTTGGATTATTTATTGACCTAAAGAAGGCTTTTGATACCCTTGATCACACATTATTATTGAACAAATTTGAAAGATATGGTATTAGAGGGGTAGCAAAGTCATGGATAAAAAACTACTTGGATGATCGATATCAATATGTCCAGATTGATAATGAACGGTCCGAATTGAGAAGAGTCACATGCGGGGTCCCTCAAGGTTCCGTATTGGGCCCAAAACTCTTTATACTGTATATAAATGATATCTGTAAGGTTTCTTGTGAATTTAAATGTGTTTTATTTGCGGACGATACCAATTTATTTTGTTCTGGCCAACACTTGGGACACCTTCTGAATACAGTGGAAACTGAACTTAAAAAAATAAAAAGATGGTTTGATGTGAACAAGTTATCTCTGAACATAAGCAAAACAAAATGTATTATTTTTGGAAATCGTCCAATAAATCAAAGAGTGCAAATTACCATTGACAATGTGGAAGTGGAAAGAGTTTTTGATAATAAGTTCCTTGGAGTGGTTATTGATCATAAGCTGTGCTGGAAGCCACATATCAACTTCTTAAAGAATAAAATATCAAAAACCATGGCAATTCTATATAAATGTAAAAATATCTTAATTACAAATTCTTTAAAAATTTTGTATCAATCCCTAATAAAACCATACATAACTTATTGTATAGAAGTGTGGGGACACACATTCAAGTCAATCACCAAACCATTTTTTTACTTAAAAAAAAAAGCAATGCGACTTATAAACAAAGTCGACTATAAGCATCCAACTAATCAATTATTTATTAATTCTAATGAACTCAAATTCAAACAACTGGTGGATTTCAAAACTGCACAGCTTATGTTCAAAATTAACAACAACTTGCTGCCCGACTGTATTCAGAAAATGTTTAATCTAAGACAAAGCCATTATAATCTCAGACGGGTATGTATATTTAGAAAGTTAAAAACCAGAACCAACACCAAATTACAATGCATTACGGTAACAGCTGTTAATTTATGGAACAAATTGGAGAATGACTTAAAAACATGTAATACCATAATCTTATTTAAAAAAGTACTGAAAACCAGGATGATTAATTTATATAAGTTAGAGTAATGAGTGGTGACACGTGCTATGCTGCTGCTGTTTTCTGTATGTTTGATTGTCTTCTTTTTTTCCTCTTTTCTTTTGAGGAAGGAAGGAAGGAAGTAGAGTAGGAAGAAGGGAAAGGAAAGGAAGAAGAAAGGGAAATCGAATCAAGCAGCTTCTCTCTTTTCACTGTTTTGTGATTGCTTATTTCTTTTATTAATAAATAACAAATTGTACATTTTAAATTTTTTATTTTTATTTTTTAATTAATCAGAGTTGTAACAGGGTAGGCGTAATAAGCTATGCTTCAGCCTATGCCTTTTCGGTCCAAATTTTCTTTTTCTGTTTACTTATTGTTTATTCTAATTGATGTTTTTCTTTATTTACTTTTTCTTTCTGGTTTGTTTCTGGTTTTCTTTTAATGACATGTATTGTCTGAAATAAACTAAACTAAACTAAACTAACTTTCATACTTTGATGCAGTTCAGCTGATCTAAAAGTGCTATAAAGCACCCCCCCCCACACACACACAGACCATGATCTAGGATCTAACCCTAACCCTAAACAATGAAGAAAGCTCTATGTCTGACTGTTAACATTCAGCCAATCATCTCTCCGTTTACAGACCTGCTGGTCCAGCCAATCATCTCTGTGTCCTCCATGTACGGGGTCTCCCAGGCCCAGCAGCAGGGTTATTCAGGAGTGTTGATGGGCTCCAACTTCAGCATCAGCTGCTCCATCCAGCCACAGTACCCAGGAGGCTCCTTCCAGCTCACCTTCACCTCCTCCAACACAACGGACAACTACACCCAGCCAGCTGTCAATCACTCCGCCTCCTTCCTGTTTCCTGCTGCAGAGCCCGCCCACCAAGGAAACTACAGCTGTGTTTATCACCTCTACGTTTTCTCTCATAACTTCTCCTCTGAGAGCCGTCGACTGTCCCTCACCGTCTCAGGTGAGTTGAAGCACATTTCACCTGTCTGTGCTCAGGGGCCCACTGTCTCTGTGAAGGTACATGAGCACCATGATGGTGAGAAACTGGGTTTTACATGATGAGTCAGACGTCAGCAGGATGACTCAGCTTCACCAGGATCATGTTTGGTAAACTGCCTGTAAAGACGGTGATTAACACTCACCTGAGACATTTCAACCAGACACAGGCTGGAAGGAGACAAGAAGCTTCAGTTCATCCTTTCAGACTAACTCTGTCCACCTGTTGTGTCTGTCCAACATCATCAGACGACCTCATTCTCTAAGAACTGACTCAAACATGTTGAGGTTTGTTTAATGAAGCTGTTGTACTCATGTCATGTGATCTAACGTGATGACTGAATGTGTCTCATCAGATCCAACAGGTTATATCATCAGACTGGTCGTCCTGCCACTCAGTCTGCTGCTGATGATCGCTGTCATCTGTCTCAGCCTTAAGGTACCAGACTCTCCTTTGTTGACCTGAGCTCTGTCTGACATGAAGCTCTCAGCTCCTGTCTGTTGAACTGAAGTCTCATGTCTGTGTGCTGCCACATCTCTCCAGGCCACCAGGGGGCAGAGTCCAGTCCAACAGGAGGCCATAGAGCTGCAGTCTTTCAACCTGGGTGTTTCCACAGCTGACGGAGGGCCAGCTGAAGAAGAAGGAGTCCAGGCTGCTGCAGAGGAGGAACTTGTCTGACATCTAGACTCGTCAGCTGCCACACACCTGTCCATCAGCTCAGTCAACAATCCAGCATCGTCCCTCAGATGTTCCCTTTAGAGTTTCACTGAGATCCAGCATTGTCCCTCAGATGTTCCCTTTAGAGTTTCACTGAGATCCTGCATCGTCCCTCTGATGTTCCCTTTAGAGTTTCACTGAGATCCTGCATCGTCCCTCTGATGTTCCCTTTAGAGTTTCACTGAGATCCTGCAGGAAGAAACCATCTGTGGTTTCATCTCTCCTCTCAGTCTCATGTGATCAACAGGTTTTTGCAGCACAGAATTTCCTGGAGAAACAACACTGAATTATTGGTTTAGAGACTGAAATGACAGTGATGATGCCTTCAAAGGCAAAGCTATGAATCGTTTTTCTTTATTAATTAATCTCTTCCATTAACTCTTCCACTAAACAACAATAACACAGACGCACCGTGCCGTGTTACAGCCTCTCGCCGCGGAACGTGAGGGTCTGTCGGCCACAGCAGGTCGGTGGTCGCGGTCCTTCTGTGGTGCGGGTCGGTGCCGGTCTGCTTTGGCCCAGAGACCGTCACATTTTACCGCGGGAGGACCTTGGGGAGGACACGGTGTTGCTCCAGATGAAGACCGGGCGGGACTGTCGGCTGAGAGCTTCCTGGTTCAGCTCCCAGCTGCTGGAGCCTCGTGGGTGAGAGTGGAGCAGCTGCTGCATCCACATGCAGAACTCCGTTTGCAAAAGCCGAGTTATGATAAAAATTTCCACATCATGAGCTGTCATGAGACTTTGATCGTCATCTATTTCAGTTCTGCTCGTTGTAGAGTCCCCAAATTTACACATAATGGGTCTCATTCATGAAACGTGAGTAAATCTGTGTGTAGATTTGCACATAAAAGCTCACTCTACTAAAACTCTACTCCGGATTCATGAACGGTGCAGGAAACTCAGATTTGATCGTAAACACATGTGTAACTTCATGAATGCCAACCCATCGTAAACTAACAACACACCCCCGGTGATCAGCAATTAGCATAGATCTCCATACATGAATAGCCATATAAGGAGATCCTGACCACCATATTAGGAGGTAGGTGCATTCTGCTCACCTGCGGCCATGACGCAAACGAGGAAAGAGGGAGAGAGAGAAAAAAAGAGAGATCGCTGATCGAAGTCATTTTGGGTGAAGTGGAGTCCAGAAAAAATATTTAATTCTCTTCTGTTAGTAGTGGTGTGACTGGGACAGGTCAAAGGCTGGAGGGAAGAAACAGATTTATTGAATTAAGTGGGCCTATCCTTGGTTGATTAAAGAACCGTTTAAGAAGTAAAGCCAGAATAGTTTGATATGAAACATGAAAAAAAACAAAAAACACACAACTACAGAGCTACAGCAGCGACGGGAGGAGGAGGCTCTTCACAGCCTCAGCTGTATAGGAGCATGGTTGTATCAACACATGAAGTTATATAGACAGGTTATATTGTTACAGAAGCACCAGCCGTCTCTCACAGCTCCATCCAAACCGGTGCCGACTGCGCTGCTGCGCAGGGTGAAGTGTGCGCCTGCCGAGCGTGTACTGTAGCAACACAAAAAAGTTTTTTCCGGTTTTATATCAGATTATTATCATCATAAGATGGAGCCTTGACGTGTTTGTGCGTGTCTGATCCCTAAAACGTCTCTCTCTACAAATATTTCTAATCCTTTGTCATGTTTAAATTACGTGTTTCAAAGGCGTCGGCGTAATTTGAACATGAGAGAGAGTAATACGGATTAAAATTGTAATTTTCAACAGTGACAAGCAGTATTTATTTGCATTCCTACATTTACACAAGCGCTACACACAGTCCGGAGCAGGTGTAGATTTTGTGAGTAGCTACGAAAAAATCACCACTACTAAAAGATTGATGAATGCGGAAATCGCACATAAATTTGCGCTGCTCAGGGTTTACACACAAATCCGTGCTGCTCACGTTTCATGAATGAGACCCAATGTGTGTTAATAAACGCAGGTCCCAAATAAAGGTCCCAATTAACGCCGGTTGATTTGAGCGATAGGGCATTGAACTCGGACCACAACACAGCTCGAATTATCTTTTTTTGAAGGCTTTCTAATCTTTTCAAATAGCTAGGGTAGGTGTTGCACCAAATGACATTACAGTAGTTAATGTGTGGCACAAACAGAGTTTTGTATAGAGTAAGTAGTGTAGTTAAAGGAAAATAATGTCTTATTTTAGGGGGTTTAGTGGACAGGTCAGAGCAGGTGCGGATGGGTTTGGGAAGGGAGTTCCAGAGGGAGGGGGCAGCGACACTGAAGGCTCTGTCGCCCCAGCTCCGGGGCTTGGTCATGGGGGGTAATGACAGGAGGTTTGCATCAGAGGAGCGGAGGCAACGGTTAGGAGAGTGGGGGTCAAGGAGGTCAGTGAGGTAGGAGGGAGCCAGGTTGTGAAGTGCTTTGAAGGTGAGAAGAAGGATTGTGAAGTGTAAACGGTAGGGAACAGGAAGCCAGTGAAGGTTTTGGAGTACGGGGGTGATGTGGTCATAGGGGCGAGTGTGGGTGAGCAGGCAGGAAGCGGAGTTCTGGACGTACTAACCCTTACCGAGGGGAAGCAGGTACAGGATGAAGAGGAGGGGACCAAGCACCGAACCCTGGGGGACACCTTAGGAGAGGGGGGCAGTGGAGGAGGAGCAGTAGTTGGTGTGTATGAATTAACGACTTTTGATGAGATATGACTGTGTCCATGAGAGTGCAGTTCCGGTGATGTTGAGGGTGGAGGAAAGGTGAAAAAATGAGAGGAAGGAGTTACTATTTTTTTTAATCATTATTATCGCTATTATCAAATGTGCAACTATACGGTTCTGGTCATATTGTTGTTGTTATTGTTGTGTCTTTTTTTTATGTGTGTGTTTTTTTGTATAATTTTGGCTTTTATTGCCTTTATTTGATAGCATATAGTGAGATAACCCAGACAGGAAAGGGGGAGGCAGAGAAAGAGGGAATGACATGCAGGAAAGGTCTGCCCGATGCAGGACTCAAACCGGGGACGCCTGCGTTGAGGACGGTAGCTTCTACATGGGGCGGCCACTTTAACCACTGTGCCACGCACCGCCCCTGTTGTGTCTTTTATAGTTTTTCTTCCTGCAATAGTCTATAATTAATGTTACCCTCAGGACAAGTGTGGGGGTGAGGGCTTTGGGTTGGGAGAGTAGCAGCCGTAAGGTGAGGTCACGGCTTTGGTTGAATGCAATAGCCAATGGTTGCTGATATTTTGTATAAATAAAATGAAGATTGTCTGCGCTGTTGTGTTGCAACTATGCTGATGCCCCTCTGCAAATGAAATAAAATAAAATAATCTCATCCAAAGTGAATAAAGAGCAAACACCTGGATTTGTAGAAAATGCTAATAAAGTGATGACATGAGTGTAAATATGACTGCTGCCTATTATTTGTCCAGTCATAGTCATGAGGCTGCAGCAGATGGCCAAGCTCAATAAAGTAATAAAACATATCAACCCTTACATACTGTTCATTTCATGCCTTCATAGTGCGATAACAATTCCCTCTGATGTTTGAACTACAGATCTAATTACAATGTATAAATGTGATGTTAATAAATGGGTGATTGATCCTTACTGATGTAGCTGTAAGAGAGCAGGGAGAGGGATTGAGGTTAAGGGGGTTTTTGCGATCGTGGTTCATCAAACCACGAAACTATAACTCTTGATAGGAAGGTGGTAGAGACTTGAAACCAAGCTCTACCCCTATGAACCACGACCTTGGCTTTCAATTGGTGTGCGTCATTAGGTATAAGGGATGAGTACCAAGTGGTGATGTTGGATCAAAGTACTTTCCCTGCGGGCTAGATGGGAGATAGACATGTCCCTAGTGAGTGTTGGTGGCGCTGAGCACGCTGGTGAGGTCATTTCCGGGATTGGAGCAATGCATGATGGGAAAAAACACAAGCATTGTGGATCATTGGAAAAGTATAAGAGTGAGGTGATGGAGATTTTGGCTACCCCCCCATTTGTGAGGACGCTCTTTCGATAGAGACCGGAATGGAGTCTGTAGCTCATTCCTATGAAAAGTTATGGGCCAATGAAAATGGCCCATAGGAAGGCATGGAGTGACAGGAGTGAAAATTGTTCAAAGTGTTAGCCATGTTAGTGAAAGTGGGGAAAGCACTTAGGAGCACGAATCAGGCAATTTCCTGAGCCTGGAAGAGGCGGACCGGAAGTGTCCATATCTCGGGCCAGGAAGGTCCGCGCACCTCATGTTTGGTGTCTCCTTGAAGGTCTTGCTGAGACGCATCCATAGACATATCAACCATTTCCCTAACCTTAACCGTTGGTGAGTTATGGCCAAAAGCGCATATTTGCGTGTTTAGATGAAAGGGCATATAAGAAGGGGTGGTTTC